>NC_133324.1:114326394-114626811 GCF_042186555.1 Aquarana catesbeiana | reverse complement strand
TAAGCCCCTGGTTTCGATTACCCTTTCTTGGGCTGAGTCGTCCATCAAGATACAGGCTCTAATCGACTCTGGGGCTGCAGGCCTGTTCATTGATATTGCCTTTGTATCGAAGCACTGGATTCCGCTGCAGCTGCGTGACACTCCACTTTGCCATTGAAGCTCTTGACGGGAGACCTTTACAGCCTGCGCATGTGACTCATGAGACTGTTCCGTTGTCCATGGCCGTAGGGGCTCTTCATCATGAGATAATCCAATTCCAAGTTATTTCCTCCTGATCATATTCTGGCTACGGTTCGCACCAGTCTCACTTCTCCTTTGGGTGACAAAATTCTTGCTGCTCAGGTTCATGCTCCTCCTGAGAAACCTTGTGACCGCTGCTTTGTCCCAGAGAGTCTCTGTACTGTCGTGTTCCAAACTTACCATTCTCCCAAGGCTGCTGGCCTCCCTGGGAAGAACCAACTCTTTTGGGCCATTTCCCAACAATTCTGGTGGCCTAGTCTACGTGCTGATGTAACTGCCATCGTAGCCGTATACAGTACCTGGTGCATTGGAAAGGGTACGGTCTGGAGGAACGCTCTTGGGTCTCATCCTCGGACGTACATACCCCTGTCCTCCTCTGTGATTTCCATAGACGTTTTGCCCTCAAGATTGGTGGTCCTCCGAGGGGAGGGGTCATTGAGGAGGGGGTACTGTCGGGGCTGGGCTCAGCCCTTTCTTCTCTGAGCTGGCTGCTCAGCTGTTGGCTAATTGCCAGCTCCTATTTCTCCATAGTGACTCACATGTTGATGATATCTTGCTCATCAGTCCGCCTACTTAAACCGTCCAGCCCAAATGATTTCTGCCTTTGCCTTGGTCACATCTCTAGAGACGCTCTCCTGTGTTCCTGTTAAAGACTTGCTTGGCTGACATTCCTTCTGGCACCAGATCCCGCTTAGAAAATATAAGAAACCGCGCTACATGAACTTAAATGTTAAAGAGATAAATGCACATCAAACTAATGAGTCCATCAAGAAAAAATGGCGTCGATAGTTATCCGACAGCAGATCACCATGGGACACAGATCTTCATCCCCAGCAATAGTGACATCACACTCAGTTCACCATGGAAAGTAGTGTTAGAGATAGGACAGTCCTTCACCTTTAAAACAACTGCCTCTTACCAGCTCCCTTGATCTCTGGTCAGGAGATCAAATGCGCCTTTTAGCTTATAACCCAGCCACGGTCTCAAATAAGGATGGATATGAAGTCAGATCAACTCCTCCTATTATCCTAAATGACCCACAAATGACTTGTCCAGTGGCCAATCATAAAAAGAGAAAAGAAGCTCCCATAGTGTAAAAACGTATAAGATTTTTATTAGTAAAAACAGTAATGCACTCACATGTAAACGAAATGCTTCAGGCAATAATGGATAAACGAGCCGGCCGGCTCTCTCTGTAAACGCCCGTAGCTTCCGGGACTGCGTGTATGTGTTGTTCCAGATCCTGCTTGCTGTTCTACTACGCTCATCTCTGGCTCCCTGACGTTTTGGCTTGTCTGACTATCCGTTCCGGTTCCTGAACTCTGGCTATGTTTTGACTACATTTACTCTGTATACCTTTTTTTTATTATTATTAAACAAGTGAGATTTAGCGGTACTTCGGTCTCAGTCTGATTCATGGTTTCTGACATGTGGACAATAATGTCCAAAACTCACAAAAGCACAACCTTTTTGAAGCCATTAAGAGCCTCTAATAATGTGCGTAAAAAAAAAACCTTGTAGAACTCTATGCGTCCGATGCCCCGCATGGAGATTAGGGGCCGGCGCACAGAGATTAGGGGGGCAACGCCCATGCGCCCCTTATGGATTCGCTGTACATTTCTCAACTTCTCTCTCTCAGAAGCTCAGAGAAGCAAATCATGAAGAGGCGGAGGTAGTTGGGCAAGTGATGTGCAACCACGTGAGAAGCCCTCCACTGTAAGAGCCAACATGCAAATAGCAGAGCTGAAGTCCCATGCCTGCCTATGCTAAAACATCTATTTCTAGGCCCCTTTAAAAGCCCTTATAACAGGGTAACAATGCAGAAGCATAATTGGGAGACGGGACAAGACGTTGTCCCCCCTATATCAGGAAAGACCATCATAGCAAGATTGTCATCAAGCTCTCACCCTGTTTATTACTAGAACTTTTATACATATTTTTACTATTTGATGTTATTATGCATTCCAAAGGATTTAAAAGCAAAATGCAAAGCCTTCAAAAGTGTGATTGAAGACCATAAATCGTTTTTTGTCCTTAGCTTGTGCTACTAATTAATCTGCACCTTTGCAACCCCATCAATTTTGTTTTTTTTCTAAGGTCTCTCAATTCTAATCTCAGCTCTGCCTGTAAGCAATGTCAAAGCAGTCTAAACAATTCTGTCTTGATTGTGCCCTGCTCCCAAGATTCTATATTCATTTCTGATGTATGCCCACACCAAGGACACATACCTACAGTAGATAGAACAGCTTTACTCATGAAGAATGTTACATTTTAAAGGTCACGCATGACCTCAGTGTCTACGTTGTTATTTTTTTCAATAGCAGAATTCAAATGACAGTGAGGTGTATTATTCTTGTCAAATACGTCTGAGCTGCTTACAGTTACCCCCTGGCAGACAACAGTGGGATCTGACAACTTTTTATGTTACATCATTTTCTTTTTGTCTTTTTGTTCTTTTTCATGCAGATAATGCAGATACAGATATAAATGTGCTTTCTCTCTTTACCTTGCTGCTCAAGTGAAAATCCTATTTATGGAAAACCGGGTCCTCTACCCAGAAATGTGTAATAGTCCTCGTTCACATGGAGCTTATTACATCATATGTCCGTGCAAGGGCTATGTTTACCTGCAATGGAGTTGCACAGATGTTCCATGCATCCTCGTGTGGACAGTCCCATTGATGTCTTTCGGGACACAGCAGCTGCACAGAGGCAGCCGCTGCACCCAATTTGATATTCCTGAGGTTGAGGCTGCCTGGCCCAGAACACACTCTGTGTTTGTAGCAGTGGTAAGTAGGGCAGAGGACAGTGTCAGTAGAGCAGTGGATGGTGTCAGTAGGTCAGAGATTGCTGTCAGTATTTTTTAATTTTTATTATTTTATATTTTATTTTTTTACAACATTTTTTACAATTTTTTAGGAGCCATGTTTGTGGACTTTGGTGAAATACTAGGGGTCTAAACAGACTCCTGATGTCTCACTTTTGAGACAGAGAAAGGGACTGAGGACAGAGATTCCCCAGTCCTTTTCTCTGCAGCCTCAGCTGCACTGGACAGTGCACGAATGGTAAGTGCTCTATGCTGAGCAGTATCGATTACTCGTTGTGTTTATTCAGAAAAGGAAGGGGCCAGTAAATGACATATTTACTGGCCCCTTGCCCCAATCTCCATCCTGAAATGATCCCCTGCAACAGCCAGTGGGAGAGGAGGGAACCCGGCTACAGAGGTGGGAACCAGGCAGCAGGGGATTCTGTGTTGCACTGGGTGCCCAAGCACAACAGCACACCCCTTGCTCACGCCTATGCATACCCTGTAGTACACCCCATGTGAACGAGGGGCCTAACTATCACTAATACTGTATAATGACGTCTTTTGTATGTGGTCATTGTATGATCACTTCTACCACTGACATACTAATTGTGGAGGCCGGATGCGGGCTAAACTGGATCCACTTTGCTCCCCACAGTATTTAATTGGTCACCTAAAAGGAAAAACAACATAGGAATATGTATAAAAGCTTGTCTTACTGTATATATCTTAAGCAGACACAACATGCTAATGCTGTCTTTTTTATGGCCCTATTGATGCCATCTCTAGACTAGCTTCTGATATCTATTGCATTCTCTGTGTTGCTCATAGTCAGAATCTATGTAATTATACCAAACCTGCTAATCATCCCACTGCCAAATTGTCAAGCTGTATCCACACTGTTTTTCTATGTAATACAAATAATGCAGCATCTTCGTCAACCTAAAATTATCATAGTTTTATGGAATTGTATTGTACGTTATACTTATTTTAGGTTTATTGATTAAAAACATATTTGAAGCAGATCTGTGCTTTATCCATGCAGAGCAAAACATCAGGTTCACGCCAATCCCCCCTCCCTAGTAGTACGTACACAAATTTCCTTTTCTCCCCTACCACTGAATTTAGTTGTTGGGAGTGATGAAAATACTCAGTGCTTCCAGGTATGAAAGATTATATGTGTGCACTAACCCTCGCAATGCTCCCCAGTGCTGTGAGGGTTTAATGCTTTATACATCTAGGGGGAGAAGGCGCTAATACTTTCCTTACTCCTGCTTTGGCATGCTCCAGTGCTCTCCTTTTCTTAATCGGCACTCCATGCTGTGGGGGATCCTTCAGCACCATCACATACAACAAAGGGCTATTACCCTGCATTTTATGTGGAGGAGGCAGAAGTGTGACTGTGGTTAGGAGCACCTTAGAACAGAGGCTTTGTGGGACCGGTGCGCCACTGGAGAGACCCTGCTGGTGCAAAGCAACTCCTTATTCTTCTTCCCCTACACAAAAATTAGCATTACCCCTTTTTTCTCTTGTAGAGATACCCAAATACATGAAATGCAATTTTCCAGATGCAAACACTTTTGGCTATGTCAGTCAGGTGCACTCAGACAACACCATTGGGGACAATTTAACAAAAGGCAGGTTAGAAAACCTTCTTTTCAATCTCTTTTGTAATCTTTTTAAGCCACCTCCTTGGTGGATACATATTTTTAAATAATCCACCTCCAGGGTTGTTATATATACCTATGTAGCACCCTCCTAGGGTAAGATGCTAAAAAAAAATCTGCAGTCAAGGCCACAGTGATTGTTTATTCTTATCTATTCAGGGTTTTACAGGCTGGGGGTCTAATTGCTCTCCCCTACCCCTGGAAAAAGCTTTAAAGCGGGGGTCCACCCACACCGCCAAAAAAAAAAAAATTAAAAGCCAGCAGCTACAAATACTGCAGCTGTTGACTTTTAATACATGGCCACTTACCTGTCCCAGGGTCCAGCGATGTCGGCAGGTGACGCCGAGAACCCGCTTGGTTCTCGGCAGCTGCCGCCGCCATCCTAGGTGAGGAAATCAGGAAGTGAAGCGTTGCAGCTTCACTTCCCAGTTCCCTACTGCGCATGCGCGAGTCGCGCTGCGCATCCCAAGTGGTCCCCGCTCTCTCCTGGGAGCTGTGTGTTTCCCAGGAGACAGCGCGGTGGGGACGGGAAGAGGCATAGACTCCCATGGGAGTCTATGCCGGAAGTGGGTGCAAATAACTGTCTTAGACAGGTATCTGCACCCCCCTCCCCCCTGAAAGGTGCCAAGCGTGACACCGGAGGGGGGGAGGGTTCCGAAAAGCGGAAGTTCCATTTTTGTGTGGAACTCCGCTTTAAGAGCCTAGGGCAGGAGATTCAAATAACTAGCCTGAATATTTATCATTGCCTAGCCAATTCCTGAGAAGGTGTGGGCAGAAGGTGGCTAGGAAGCTGATAAATAATTTGGAGCCCTGGAGAGATTGTGCTTTTCCCTGTCAGGGGAAAGGTTCTGAGAGCTTCAGGGGGCTGATTGTCTCTGAGGTGTCCTATGGACTGAGTTGCTGCTCGGCAGAATCTTAGCTGTGGCAGGGCTGGAGACCTGGGAACAATCTAGAGTTTAATAGATCATTTCTCTACAAGGAGATTGGCTTTGGAGAGGGAAAGTCTCATTCACTACACCATGTCTGGAGGAAGCTGGAAGGAGGGAGCTATCCTGGGGACTTGTGAGTAAATACCCTAACTGACCCCTTTTGACTGTGCAGCACCCTTCAGCGGTGAGGCCTTAGACTGTTCCATATCCACAAAAAGAAGAGTGTCCTCTGATCAATGTTACTGAGTGTTTTGGAGCATTTCATGCCTCAATCCCTCCCCCGTTACTAGTTCTACAAGCAGTAAATTACGAAAAAGACAACACCTAGACTGCTTATTGGAGCTGGAGTGAATAGACCATTTGCTTGGGTGACTGGTGGCCTCTGTATCATCTGTGAAAGAACCAGTTAATATCAATGGCTTCTGCAGTGGTAGCGCTACACCCACATAGCTTGAACAAAGACAAGTTTCTAGAAAATTCAACCAAAGGATAAAAATATAAAAATATATAACCCTGCATTTGATCCACAAGGTAGGCAAAAAACCTTTAGGACCCTTTCACATGGGCTGTCTGATCAGGTCCGCCTGTCAGTTTTTCAGGCAGACCTGATCGGACCCTGCAGTCTCCTCTAGGGAGCAAAGGATATCAGCAGACACATGTCCACTGACACCTGCCGCCATCCAATCTGATTCTGCCCGCAAAAATCAGACGGATCAGACCGGATAGGATCAGAGGAAATTTGAACAGGCGGTCCCTTTCCATCCGATTTCTCCATAGAGGAGAGCAGGGCTGTGTCCGTGTCCACTCTGCACAGTGGAGTGAACAGAACCTGTCATACGCCTTCTCAGCGGGTATCAGCGGTGCGATCCCCTGCTGAGCAAGTGCAATTCACTTGACAAGGCGCCCGTGTGAAAGGGGCCTTATAAAGCATTTTTAAATTTGTTCTGTTAGTGAAGAAATTTAAGCTGGCCATGCATAGAACAGCCAAATTTCGATCAGTGTATAGACAGGGAGGTTGTACAGAAGATGAGCTACCGATTGACTTCTATACAAAAACCCTATCGGATTTTTGTTACTCGGTCAGTACTGCAGGCTATAGCGCTGATTAGTGTATCCTGATGGCGGGGAAGTCTCCCCATTGTCAAAATACAATAGAGCTTGATGTGGATGGAGGAATCCACCTCTCTGAGCTATTTTATTCTGTATTGCATTCAACCCGCTGCATGAATAAAAAAAGTGACTCATGTATGGGCTTCCTTATTCTACTATATAGCTTTGTGTCATCTGCAAACACAGAACTAGCATCAGTAACCTCTTCAGCCATGGAAGATTTAACCCCCTTCCTGACCAGAGCACAGACGCGATTCGGCACTGCGTCGATTTAACTGACAATTGTGTGGTCGTGCAATGTTACACCAAAACAAAATTGACGTCCTTTCTTTCCCAAATAGAGCTTTCTTTTGGTGGTATTTGATCACCTCTGCAGTTTTTATTTTTTGCGCTATAAACAAAAAAAGAGCGGCAATTTTGAAAAAAAAGCAATATTTTTTACTTTTTGCTGTAATAAATATCCCCCCAAAAAAATAAAAAAATAATTTTTTCTTCAGTTTAGGCCAATATGTATTCTTCTACATATTTTTGGTAACAAAAAAAAAAAATCGCAATAAGCGTTTATTGATTGGTTTGCGCAAAAGTTATAGCGTCTACAACATAGGGGAAAGATTTATGGCATTTTTATTATTATTTTTTTTTAATTAGTAATGGTGGCGATCTGTGATTTTTATCGTGACTGTGACATTATGGCAGACACTTCGGACACTTTTGACACTATTTTGGGACCATTGTCATTTATACAGCAATCAGTGCTATAAAAAATGCACTGATTACTGTATAAATGACACTGACAGGGAAGGGGTTAAACACTAGGGAGTGATTCTAACTGTGGGGGGGGGGGGGCTACCACTGACATGACAGAGATCACTACTCCCGATGACAGAGAGCAGTAGATCCCTGTCATGTCACAAGGCAGAACAGGGAAATGCCTTGTTTACATCTCCCCGTTCTGCCTATCCGTGACACGATCGCGATTTTTTAAAATAAAAAGACTATACAGTGTTACACTATGCGGATTTTATTTATCTTACATGTTTGATGTCATGGAATAACTTCACACTTAAGATATACTTGCTGTTTCACCACAGAGTTTATCGCTTGAGTAAGGATTATATGTTCCCCACTGAAGTTTATCCTCCAACCACTGCCTTGTATGCATGATTTTCTTTGAGGATTTTTCCTCAATAAAGCCGGTTTGATCCACGTGCTATACAGTACGTGGGTCCACCTTGTCTGGTAAGCGTGCCAACCTTACTTTTCTTCTGTGTGCACTTCACGATCAAGTATTAACCAAGATTATCACTTCAATTTTTTGATTCATCAATTATGGACTTCCTTTTTATCACCCAGTTTATATGGTCTATTTAAGATGGACTAATATGTTATACTTGATATTTGATTTCATTTTTTCACTATGGAATTATATATATATTATATATTTATATAATATATAAATATAATTTATATATTTCTATAAGTAATGGCAATAGAGTTTCACATTGCAGATCTGCTATTCTTCGCTAGCTAGTTGGAGATCGTTAACTGTAATCCATTTGGCTGTAGATGAAACAGTAGGTTCCGAGTGGTGAAAGCCTAAGGCATCTGAGCACAGTTTTCCAGCAATGCAGTAAAGTGTTTGTGGGTAGAGATGTGTGTGCATGGTGTTCTGTACTGGTGGTAGTGGATAGATAAAGTTTGAGCAGCTTGCTCTCTCACCAACGATCCAAATCGGGGTCTTCTAGACAGGAACACAGATGGCAGCACTCCGGCAACAGATCCTCTGTCCCGGCCTTCTGTAGTGACTTTCCCCACACGTCCGCACCAATGGGTAGGCGCTGTAAGTGATACTAATAACAGGATGTCCGACAGCGGGTAACAGGAGTAGGCCTCTCAGGCCTCGTGATGGGAGTAGCATTCCGCGTGGTAGGCCGCAACCTCTCTCTCTGTCATACGGAGAGGTCCATCTTGCGTCAGGCCCAGGAGGAAGAGACCGTGTGCGGGCTTCTCAGCTCCTTTTATCATCTCTCCCAGCAACATTCCGGCCACTGCAAGGGTCCCTGGGATTTGTAGTCTTAGAGTACATGCATGCATAGCAGCAGATTCAAAGAGGACTATACGCCCCATAACTCACTCTGTTGGTCCACAGATATGAGGTCACTGGCTGCACGAATAATCACAGGGACAAACAATGTCTAGAACACCGAAAGGTACAAAGCTTTCTGGTAATAGTCCATAACGCTACATCAGTATAAAGGAATAGTATTGTTAAAAATAGCACTTGTGGGTTTAGCTAATCTTTTTTTTGCATAATTCTTCTTTAAGGGGGCGTGGCAGAGGGTGTGTCCTATGCCTACATACTTTTGCTAATTGCTGTCTCTCATTCCAATCTCAAAAAATTGGGAGGTATGGGGTCAGTCTTCTGCATGACAGTCAGCTCAGCACCGCTCTCCAACAACCTCATGGCTTTAGCCTTTGCTTGGGCATGCTGGGAGATGTAGTTCACACAGCTCACTGCACAGCTCTGCCCTGCAGCTCATGGAAGACACACTTCTTCAACCACTTCATATGCTCTCCTTCTCGAGAAGGCAGGTTTACAATCCTGACCTGGCAGCCAACATGAGTCTTTCGTTCACTTCTGCTCCTATCTCTTGGTTGCACAGTCCGAAACCATTGCAGGAGACAAGGGAACAGGCTGCAATGGAGGCTGAAAGTCTCTGAACCCATCATGTGCCCCCCCCCTCCTCCTTTATAGGGCTTCCCGCCACAGCTACACATCATTAACATGAAAAATATGCCTTTCCACAAGGTAAACCCCCCACCCCCCCCAATAAAGATACTAAAGCCAAATATCACACCTTCTATTTACTAGTAAAAATGGTGTGGCTACAAATCTGATAATGTGATTGCAAATCATGTTCCCTCAATAATTTTTTTCATCTAAGTGTCTTTCATAAGTGTACATTGGAGAAAACTGAGAACTGGAATATTTATGTTTCTATACTCAGTACCATTGTCTAGCATATTGTAGGTATAAAACCTTATTAGGAGCACTAAAATCATTCCAGATAAGAATGTGCCCTCAACTGAAATCATTTCATTTGAAGGATGGAGATGGGAAGACTGCAATGAAATTCACAAGATGGAATATTATGGATAAATACTTGTTGTGAATGAGATGAATACAGCCATATATACTGTTGATTAGATAGGCATACCTATTTCATTCCATTCTTACAGTATTTCGGTATAGGAAAGTAATAGTTACATTGTAAGAACTCAAAATGAAAAAAGTTTCAGTAAGAAAAAAAAAACTATGGACAGCCACACTGCCTGCGCAGCTCCTGCTGAAAAAAAAAAAAAAAAACATCAGCAGATTAGAGGGTGAGCTACTTGAAAGGCCATGTCTTAGGCATGGGGAATGCTATCTCTTCCATATCAGGTATAAAAAAAAATATAGAAGGGTTAGAACCCCTGTCAGATTTGTCCTTGCTAGGGATATTTATCCTATCTATTTGTCCATTTGACTACTGAATTAAAAGTGAAGAAAAATGTTTTTCCGTTGTCACCAAAACAAAAATAAAGGGGAAAGTTTTAATTGGGGATAGTTGTTACGTTAAAGTAACATTAAAGCTGCGTTTTTTTATTTTGCATTAAAATAATAAGCATGTCATACTTACCTGATTCTCTGTTTAATGATTTTGCACAGAGTAGCCCCGATTCTCCTTTTTTTGAGTCCCCTGCCGACTCTCCTGGCTCCTCCTGTTCGACAAGTGTACCCATAGGAATATCTCTACTAGTTTCACCAAAACATTGGCTTCCTCAGGGGATATGATAGGTTGTAATTCTACAAAGAGACAATCTTATATTAGTATAACAAGATATAAAAATAAATAATATAAATAACGTTGTGCATACTATTACAACGAATGCAGAGAGATTAGACAAATACAGTCTCCCCTGACCAAATAATCCCAACCAAGATGGAGGTAACATCAATCAAAGATTGTCACAACATACCCACAGAGCCCCACAGGGCCGGGTGGACAACGTCCATTGTGAGGGTCGTCCTTCGCTGCCTTAGTGTGGTTGCAGGGGGCTTGATAAAAAGAACCTTGAAAATAGCTGTGGAAATACATACGTATAAGGCTAAAGAGCTCAACTATCTTTAATAAGAAAAGGAGGATGAGACAGTCCTGAGTACTTACCAAAATCAAGGTATACTAATGAGTAACCGGGACGCTGAGAAGATCAATAATAATTGCTCGATTTAAACAAATAGCTTGTTATGTAGGTTGACTGCACTAATTAAAAATTAGAAAGAAAATTAATGTGGATTACTAATAATAGAGAATGTTTTATGTTGTGCAGCAAAGGTACTAGGATAAGCTTGGTTAAAAAGATCCTACCTGCAGAGGAAAATGGACAAGCCAAACCACAATGAAAAGGTAATCAGAAGCAGTGTGTTAGCTTCAGGTTAAAACACTAACTGAAGTAAGTGCATAAGGTATCCACATCTGATATAGTGCATAAGTCTATTGGACATAAACAGAGGGTCTCCAGTGAGCAAACATAAGTAATTATTGTGATCAGTTATCACCACATTATGCCATTAGTGTGGTCACCCAAAGGGCAAGTTTACCTGTATAGTAACTTCAGCTTGTACAGCGTCTCGGTAAGTCCGCAACTACAGACAAATGACTAACCTACTTAAAGCCCCCCCACCTGATTGGCAAGCAGATTCGGCCAATCAGGAGCGGACAAAGAGCGGCCCGTGCGCCTGCGCACTTACCACCGCAATGTGCCTACAATTCCCATAATGTCTAGCGTCCTCTGAAAGCGTCGGAGGATGACTGTCTTCCGACGCAATCATTTAGGGGCGTGGCTTGGATCTGGGCCAGTCCGTGGGACGGGGACGGCCTAAGGCCAAAGGTGGAGAATGGTACTGTGGCTGAAGGAGGGGGTGGAGGGTTGGGGGCGGAGACAGGCTGAAAAGCGGGCTGGCTTTCGTAGAGAGCCAGCCCTTGGATGTCCATACAGCCACGGGCTGTGATAAGGAACCAACCCAAAACATCGGGGAAGCCGAAGGCCGTATGGGGAACGAGGCATGAGGAGAAAAATCAATGAGATGACAGGAATAGGAGGAAATGGGAGGGGGAGAACCGAATAAGGAAATGCGAGGTGTGCTCCTGAAGCCAGGCAATTCAATCAACTGTACACTCGCCAAGTAACATAATGCACAACGTTATAAAATAATCACGATGCAGTTAAATGCAAAGACTATTATAAATGGTACAAGGAAACAAAATTGAGGCATGAACAAATCATATATATATATATATATATATATATATATATATGAATATATGTAATTATATCCAACTGATATACTAGTAAACAAAATAAAGAGTGGAAGGAAAAAAAAAAAAGGGAAAAGAAAAGAAAGGGAAAATACCAAAATAAGGAAAATAGAATAAATAAATAAATAAATAAATAAATAAAATGAATAAATATATAGTAATATAGATAAAAGGGAAAAGGCGCCAGCACATGTGTTGGGCCTAAGAAGTTGAAAAGGCCAATAAAACAGCGACAATCATGGCAGAAAAGTGGAGAGAGATGGAAAATGGGGGGAGGGACCAGACACAAGAACCAGGTCAGGCCACAGAGGAGCCTAATAAAGACCAATTGAATAGTTAGCATAATAATAATAAATTGATTTGGTAAAATTACTATTATAGGAAAGGTTTGAAACTTATATATTCATTCAGACCAGGATATTCGGTAGCATCTAGGCAGTGTATCCATCTGGTTTCTTATCGTAAAAGGGCAATATCAATACTGCCACCTCGAACATGTGCGGGCAACATGCTCAAGCACCGCAAATTGCATAACATTAGGATCGCAATTGTGTTGAATGACAATGTGTCTATTTGGGGCTGTGGTGGCCAGTCGTTTATAAAGTGGCATAATATGATCCCTAATGCGTTTAAAAAAGGTTCGAGGTGGCAGTATTGATATTGCCCTTTTACGATTAGACCATGTGTATGCAAGACAGCTTGAGCAGGATTTCGTCAGAACTCCGTCGTAAAAACCTTCAGAGTTTATTCCAACGGCAAAACCGGTCATGTGTACAGGGCATTAGGCTTTAGAACCACTTTAACTGTCCAAATGGGGAATCCCTTTACTTTGGAGAGGTGTTCTCTTAAATTACTTTTGTGTGTACAGGACAGAAGGGAAACTTCTCCAGCGGGACACAAAACAAAAAAAAAAAAATGGACAAAGGTTTTATTCATTCCCTACTTTTTTTCAAAATCATAAACATACTTAAAGTATGAGGCGTATTTAAGTGCTGCGATATTGTACTGGGTCCACTGGCAATAGTAGCATAACAGAAAACAATATCATTAATTTATTAAAAACATTCATTTATTAAAAATATAAAACCTTGTGAGCGGTAGTGTGTGTTCAGAAGATGTTATAAAAGCCAGCTGCTGACACTAATCACAGTCCCATATGCTTATGATAAATACAATCAAATAAATATAAGTGCCGCGCTCTGCCCTTCATCCAAAAATAAATGTGAAATATATATATCAAACAATAAAGATCAACTCATTTTATACATTTCAATGTGAAAAAAATATATGTGACAAATATTCCATGCAATGAATGAAAATCCAATCAGGTGCAGTTCATACTGTATGTGTCTCTAAAAACATGAGTTCATCAGCAAATCATATCCCATAAAGGCTTCTTGATAGTGCTCCAAAATAAAAAATCACGTGCCACCACACTCGTGCTCCTCACCCCCCCACTGGTGTTATCCTCATCTCAGGGAGTGTGACCTCACAATTAAGTTGAGTTAAACAACGCTGGCGAGCCTCTCCTGGGTTCAATCAAATAGATAGGATCTCTGGGCTTCTAAGCTAATCCTTGGATCAGTTTCTCCGCCATTAGATATCATCAAGATACATGTAGATGAAAACAAGCTCCAATAGAGCTTATACCATTAAAGCATATACTTTATTTTTAAAAACAGGTGAGGTACTCATACCCACATATTCCTGGTGCTTCCAGCGTACCAGGCTACATCAAACAGTCAATGTATAATATCCCCAAAGAGCCGCACAATCGCTTTCTGCCCGTGAACCCCTCGCTCCTCGTGAGTGTACAGGTGCCTCCACTGTCCTCGCCCCTCCCCTACGCAGGGAAACTGATCCAAGGATTAGCTTAGAAGCCCGGAGATCCTATATATTTGATTGAGCGCAGGAGAGGCTCACCAGTGTTGTCTGACCAAACTTAGGTCACACTCCCTGAGGTGAGGATAACACCACTGGGGGGGAGCACGAGTGTGGTGGCACATGGTTTCTGGTTTTGGAACACTATCATAGAGTAATCAGATCAAGAAGCCTTTATGGGATATGATTTGCTAATGAACTCACGTTTTTAGAAACACATATGAACTGCACCTGATTGGATTTTCATTTATTGCATGGAATATTTCTCACACATATACCGGTATATATTTTTATACATTGTTTATATTTTTTTTTTTCACATTGAAATGTATTATTTGAGTTGATCTTTATTGTTTAATATATATTTCACATTTATTTCTGGATGGACGGCAGAGCGTGGCACTTATATTGATTTGATACCATTTATTTATTAATTTAGATTTTTTTTTTTTAACTTGTGTTAACTAGTCCCTATATTGGGGATTCACCTGTATTTTTTTCCCCTGATAATGAGCAGAAAGCAAAGGGCCAGACATCCAGGTGGTGACAACTGTGCATTAGCTAATGACATAGTTGTTATCTTTTCCACTTAAAATGCACTTGTCAGTTTGACATTACAGGTGAGCAACGGGAAGGCAGGGACAGTGCTTTGACAATAGTTGCTTGGACAAAGGTCTTCATGGTAGGATCACCAGGTATTATTTTAAAGCAGAACAAAACCCTCGCTATTTATTATGCAATGCAGTCAGGCTACCCTTAGGAATGTCTGGTGGAGGCTCTTTAATGCAAAGCAGTGGCTCAGATCTCCAATGGTTCAACATGTTTCTCTTCCCCTAACGCTGCTCTGCCAACAGCACTCTCAATCTCTGAACAGCGCTGTGGGCTGAAGCAGTTTTCAAGAGTGACTGGGACACTGGAGAGCTGGCCACTGCTTTATATGAAATAGGGAAGGGCTGGTTGTTCAAGTTGAATGTAAGTTCGACTTGAACATCAGCTGTTCATTTGTTTGTAGAACAAACAAACATATGGGGCACTCGCAGCAACTTCGCCTGCAGCGGAGCACCCCATAATGCACTGCGAGATCGCTGATTGGCTGAAGTATGCATCTGACCTGCATGCTTTGGCCAATCACAGCGTGATGTGCTGTGAGAGCTATGATTGGCCAAAGGCACGGTGCCTTTGGCCAATCATGGCTCAGGGCTAAGTCCACGGCCTACACTATATAAGGCTGCTTACACGGTGGCCATATGTAGTGTGTTGAAGTGGAGATGGCGTAGGCAGGTTAGTTAGTGGATAGAGCGCGTAGTGTAGTATATATAGAGTGCACACAGTGTACAATATATATTACAGTGCAGTCAATGTAGTATATATATTACAATACAGGCAGTGTATAATACATAATACAGTGCAGTCAGTGTAGTGTACATAACGCAGTGCATAGTATATTCTACAGCGCAGTGCAGAGTGTATATACTACAGTGCAGAGTATATCATGCAGTGCATAGTATATACTACAATGCAGTGCAGAGTATATAGTGCAGTGCATAGTATATACTAAAGTGCAGTGCACAGTATATATTGCAGTGCAGAGTATATACTACAGTGCAGTGCAGCGTATATATTACAGTGCAGTGCACAGTATATAGTGCAGTGCAGAGTATATAATACAGTGTACTGTGGTGTGAATAACACAGTATAGTGCAATGTATATAATACAGTGCAGTGTAGTGTGAATAACACCATATTGTAGTGCTACTAAAGTGGTCAGTGTGTGTCACCACTGATCCCATTTTTTTTTCATTAATCTTGTTATTTTTATTTATTTTATACGTGGCGCAGCAGCACTTAGAATATTTATGGCATAATTGCTGTTCCCCCTTCTGCAACGCAGGTGTTTCTCTTTCTTCGTTAGCAATGGTTCCCTTTTTCTTTTTTTTTGGCCTTTCTTTTTTTTTTTTTTTTTTATTTATTTTAGTTTAGTTTTTTGCAGCAGCAGCAGTAAAAAAACATGCTCCACAGTTGCTGCATCGTTATTATTTACTAAAAAAAATATGTAATAAAATAGTTTATAGTGCACCAAGCACAAAAGTATTGCACCCAAGCACCATATTCCCTTCCCACACTCTGTAATAAAGCGTTATAAAAATCCCCCCCCCCCCCCAAAAAAAAAAAACAATAATAAAACGGTTTATAGTGCACCAAACAAAAACAAAAAAACCCAAAAAATAACCATCATGTCTGGAAGGCCAACAAGGAGAGGCATACGCTCACAGGCGACTAAAAGAGAAAAAGCAGCCTCTGTGTCTACAGTGAAAAGTGGTGGTTGCGGACATGGTGCAGCCTCTGCAGGCGGGGCACGCTTGTTCGTTTTTTCCACTGCTGGCCGTGTTATTGAGACACAACATGCAGAAGAGTTGGTGGAATTGAGAACTAAGCCATCCTCATCCTCCTTATCCTCTGTCACCCAGGCTCATACTAGTTTGCCTTCCACCCCAGCTGCCAAAGTGGCCTATTCCACTGGCTCCTTGTCCACAGCTTCTCCTTCCGTAGCCCCACCATCATGCACGGAGGAGTCACCAGAATTATTCGATCACAGTGTCGGTCACATGCTGCTGGAGGATGCGCAACAATTTGAATGCTCTAATGTTGGTTCCCAGGTTGGGGAAGGTAGTAACATGAGCCTAGAGAGAGAGGGTGCCACAGAAGGACAAGAAACTAGCAGTCACGTTCCCCCAACTGCAGCATACTGCCAAGTTTGCTCCAGTGATGAGGAGGGAGGTCACTGACTGTACTTGGGTGCCTGAGAGAACAGAGGAGGAAAGCGAGGAGGAGGAGGAGACACAACTCCAACGAGGCAGGATGTCTTCCAGGGGCCAGCTTAAGGGCAGCCACCCTATTGCATCACACCACAGAGCTCCACAGGTGCAGGGCACTGCTGACTCTCCGTTGACTTCCAAAAGTTCATTGGTGTGGGCTTTTTTCAACACATGTGCAGTAGATTGCACCATTGCTGTTGGCAATCTCTGCCTGAAGCAGATCAAACATGGCCAGAACACCACCCGCTTGGGCACCACATGCTTGACAAGACATATGACAACCTGCCATGCAGTCTATTGGCAACAGCACCTGAAAGACCCACATCATAAAAAAACTTCTCCTTGCTCCTCATCTAGGATCTCTACTCCTACTATACCTCAAGGCTTCTCAAAAATCTGCACCGAAGGGAATGATGGTATAGCAATGGGTGTCACAAGTACTTGCAGCCTATCTGCTAGCAGTACACCACTTGTTCATATCAGCAGGCAAATTTTGCTATCCCAGTTGCTGAACCGTAAAAAAGAATACTGTCTCAGCCAATCCACATGCTCAGCGTCTAAATGCTAGCTTGGCCAAATTGCTAGCACTACAACTGCTACATTTTCATCTGGCAGACTCTGCCCCTTTTGTGAATTTGTGGAATGTGCTATATCACACTGGCAGGTTCCAAAAAGAAAATTATTTTCATGAAAGGCCATTCCAGCTCTCTACCAGCTCTCTGTGGAAGGCAATGTTTGGCCTTGTTGGACAGAGCGGTCAGCAGCAAGGTTCACATTACTGCAGACTCATGGTCCTGCAGACATGCTCAGGGATGTTACATTTCCTTCACGACACACTGGGAAACTCTGCTGGCAGCTAGGAAGGATGCAGGACAGGGTTCAGTGCTGGAGCTTGTTCCACCACCATGCCTCCAAAAAGCTGGTGGTGATTCTGCCACATCTGTCTGCTCCACCCCCTCTTCTTCCTCCATGGCCTTTTCTACTGAATTGTCCTCTGAACCAGCAGTGCTCCCTAAGCATTCAAGGGGCTATGCAAGCAGTCAGGCTAATAGATGCCATGCGGTGCTTCAGTCGGTCTATCTAGGGGACAGGAGCCCCACTGGGGCAGAGATTCTGTCAGCTCTGCAGGGGCAGGCTCAGAGGTGGTTGACTCCACAGCAGCTTGAGCCAGGAATGGTTGTATGCGACAATGGCACCAACCTTCTCTCCGCCCTCCGACAGGGACACTTGGCACATGTTCCATGCTTGGCACACGTCCTGAATTTGGTGGTGCAGCATTTCTTGAACAGATACCCAGTCTTACAAGATCTTCTGAGGCAGGCCAGAAAAGTCTGTGTCCATTTCTGACGGTCATACAATGCCAGTGCTCGACTGGCTGACATTCAACAGGAATTCAATCTGCCCACCAACTGCCTCATTTGTGACATGCTCACCAGGTGGCACTCAACATTGGCAATGCTGCAGCGGCTGCACATGCAGGAGAGGGCCATCAATGAGTACCTATGTGAGTATAGCACAAGGACAGGCTCAGGGGAGCTTGGCTTCTTTTCGCCACGCCAGTGACTACTGATAAAGGATGCATGCACTGTCCTGTCACTATTTGAGGAGGCCACAAGAATGGTGAGCAGGGACAATGCATGCATCAATGACACTGTGCTTCTAGTCTTCCTGCTGGAGCACACACTTTGTGGCATCATGGACAGGGCACTTGAGGCAGAACAGCAGGAGGAAGAGGAGAACTTCCTCTCCTCTCAAGGCCCCCTTTATGCAGATACTATTCCTGCGGGGCTGCCAAACCCTCAGGAGAAAGAAGAGGATTGTGTCAGCATGGGTATGGAGGATAACATACAGCAGTCTTCAAGGAATGATTTTCAGTCCCCAGAAACCCAAGGAGTTGTACGTGGCTGTGAGGAGGTAGTTCCTGCCAACGTCATCCTTAGTGACCCAGAGGACTCAGAATCTCATGCCTCTTCAAACTTACGCTGCATGGGCTCCCTGATTCTGCAAAGCCTGCGAAAGGAGCTGAGGATTTGTGGTATCAAGGAGAGGGATCATTACTGGATGGCAACCCTTCCTGATCCACGTTACAAGGGTAAAGTTGCAGAGCTCATCCTGTCTTCGCAGAGGAAGCAGAAGATGAAACATCTTCAGGATGCCTTGAAGAAAAATTTGTGTAACGCCTTTCCACACCCTGACAGGCTACCATTTCCTGGACAACGTGTTTCTGAGGCTTCGTTCTATCAGTGGAAAAGTGGTGAAGAAGGTGACCAGCTGACCAATGCCTTTAATCAATTCTTTAGTCCTCAGCTAAGCAACCATTAACAGCATCTGCATTATATGGTGCAGGAATATCTAGGGGCAAGAGCAGACTTGGAGATCTTTCCAACTGAGCATCCACTGGGTTACTGGGTCTTGAGGATAGACCACTGGCCAGAACTTGCTCAATATGCATTCGAGCTACTTGCTTGTCCTGCATCCAGCATGCTTTCCGAACGGACATTCAGTGCTGCTGGATGGTTTGTGACGGATAAAAGAGTGTGCCTGTCCACAGACTCTGTTGATAGGCTGACATTTATTAAAATTAATCAGTTCTGGATCAGCAGCTATCAAGCCCCTGATGCTGATGTAACTGATTGAATTTTCTAGGGATCTGAGATCCCTTGCCTATGCTGCCTATCCTGTTCCTGAATCTTGATTATGCTAACTTCCAACAATATTTTTGGTTTAGGGCACCACCAACACCCAAGGCCAAATTTTTTTGCACCTGTTTGACAGGGGCGTGTAATTTAATTTTTTTTTAAAGAATTTTTGACAGTAGGGCCCATTCCTGCGCCCAACAAGAGTAACTATGAGGGGTTACAGTGTTCAGGCACCACCAACACCCAAGGCCCAATTTCTCTGCATCTGTTTGACAGGGGCATGTAATTTAAAAATTCTTACTAATTTTTAACAGCAGGGCCCATTCCTGCTCCCAACAAGAGTAACTGTGAGGGGTTACAGTGTTCAGGCACCACTTGGGATGAGTGAGCGGTTTGGGCTGAGCATAAGTTTGGCCTGAACATCGCCCATTCAGGTACTCTCCTAACACCCAAACTTTCAGGGCACGTGGGATGTTCGCCCACTGAGCGCGCAGTCAATAGGTTGTTAAGGCTTCCCCGCTGAGAGCTAAATTTTTAAAAAAATTATTGTACAAAAAAGAAAAAAGTAAAAAAATTGAGGAAAAATGGCGTGGGGGGACCCTTTGGGTCTGGTATGGATTTTAACCACTTCTCCACTGCCGCATTGTAAAATGATGCCAGCAGGAACACTCTCTCCCTCCTGCAGCCCATTGGAGTATCTGAGTACATATCTGCAGCCCATGCCTCATAGAATATACGTTGGGGTGTTTTCTTTCAAAAATTGGGTTGTTTTGTGGGTAATTCCACTGTCCTGGTGCTCCAGGACCTTCAAAAGTGTGATAGGTAGGAATGAAATTAGATGTGAAATGTATGCTTCAACGCCTGATGGCGCTCCCTGCATGTTGGGCCTTACTATGTGGCCAGGCTGTGAAAAAGTCTCACACATGTGGTATCGCCATACTCAGGAGGAGTAGCAGAATGTATTTTGGGGTTTAATTGGAAGTATGCATATGCTGTGTGTGAGAAATAACTTGTTATTATGACAATTTTGTGTAAAAAAAATGTATTTCTTCCTTTTCCCAAGAATTGTGGGAAAAAATTACAACCTTAAAAAACTCACTATGCCTCTTACTAAATACCTTGGACTGTCTACTTTCCAAAAAAGGGTCATTTGAGGGGTTTTTGTACTGTCCTGACATTTCAGGGCCTTAATCAGGGGTCTTCAAACTGCGGCCCTCCAGGTGTTCAGGAACTACAATTCCCATCATGCCTAGTCATGTCTGTGAATGTCAGAGTTTTACAATGCCTCATGGGATGTGTAGTTCTGCAACAGCTGGAGGGCCATAGTTTGAGGATCCCTGGCCTTAATAAATGAGATAGGCCATCATTATATCAGGTATGATCAAAAATTTATGATTTTCACCATAGCTTGTAGAATCTATAACTTTCACACAGACTAAATAATATCCACTAATTTGGGTTATTTTTACCAAAGATATGTAGCAGTTCAAATTTTACAAAAATGTATGAACAAAAGTTACTTATTTGCAAAATTTAATAATAGAAAATGTTTGCTTTTTTTTTACTTATATCGCAAAAAGGAAAAAATCCAGTGGTGATTAAAAACTACCAAAAGAAAGCTCTATTTGTGTGAAAAAAATTATAAAAAATTTGTTTGGGTAAAGTGCTGCATGACTGAGTAATTCTCATTCAAAGTATGAGAGCACTGAAAGATGAAAATTGGTCTGGGCAGGAAGAGGTGAACGTGCCCTGTATTGAAGTGGTTAAGGGGAATCCTATAACAGAATTAAGGAAAAAAATGGTGTGGGGTCCCCCTCAAAATCCATACCAGGCCCTTTGGGTCTGGCATCGATTTTAAGAGGAACTCCACGCCAAAAATAAAAAAAAAATTGGTGTGGGTTCCCCCCCAAAATGCATATCAGACCCTTATCCGAGCATGCAGCCTGGCAGGCCAGGAATGGGAGGGGACGAGCGAGCGCCCCACCTCCTGAACCATACCAGGCAGCTTGCCCCCAAAGCACCTTGTCCCTATGTTGATGGGGACAAGGGCCTTTTCCTGACAACCCTGGCTGGTGGTTGTCAGGGTCTGCAGGTGGGGGGCTTATTGGAATCTGGAAGGCCCCTTTAACAAGGGGGCCCCCAGAACCCGCCCCCCATGTGAATTGGTATCTGGTACATTGTACCCCTACCCATTCAACAAAAAAAGTGTCAAGATGTAAAAACCACAAGCGATAGTTTGACAATTCCTTTATTAAAAAAGAAAAAAAAAAACATCCTGTGATGTATATCCATCTGCAATCACGCCACCCGACGGACCCGAAAAATATATAAAATTAAAAAAGCTCTGCCTCGATGCCCGCAGACCCTGACAACCACTGGCCAGGGTTGTCGGGAAGAGGCCCTTGTCCCCATACACTTTTTATGGCAATAACTTGCATATAAGCCTTTAAAATGAGCACTTTTGATTTTTCATGTTTGTGTCCCATAAATTTTAATAGGGTGTGCATGTTCGCTGAATTTTGTGCCTGCTCTAGGTGTTCCGGTGCAAACTGAACCTGTGGGGGAGGGGGGCTTGTTGTTCAGCCCATCGATAGTATTAAACAGGCTTGACTTTCCTAGGTGCTGCCAGCCCAAAGTATTATATTGGAGCATGTACTAGGAGCCAGTGGGGAATATTGTTATTTAGCAGCACAGCACACAGTTGATTGTGGCACAGAATGGCATAGGAACTGTCTCAGCTTTAACTGTAAAACCATTATTATGTATGAGGTTAGCTTTAATTGATACTATAATAAAGTAAATGCTTTTCTCATTGGGGAGAGGGTTGAGGTTCTGCTACTCTAAATGCTAGAGAATCCTGGAAGCATTACAGTATATCCTGGGTTTATTGTTTATCAATACTTTTTATTTATAAGATTTACGATTGTTTAGTGTCTGGCTCCACTAGGAAAAGCGAAATTGCTTGTCACCTTGTCATCAATATGATTCTCTTCCTAAGGAGTTTATAGCTATGGCCAATTAAGAAAAGCAATAAATAGCAACTACAACTTGGGAATCCTTAAAATGCAAAGAAGGTGAAATATTAATGAGGAATACACCTCGGACATTACAGTGTAGTACTTATCCACAGCAGTATAGAAAGTGTCAGTCTGTTTCTGTTATCAATGTGTGAAAGCAGGTAGTATGCCCTAGAACAGTGGTCTCCAAACTGCAGCCCTGGGGCCTGATGCGGCCCTTTGCTTGCTTTTATCTGGCCCTTGAGGCATTATTCCTGCCAGTGACACCAACAATGGGGCACAATTCCTGCCACTGACATCAAAATTGGGGCGCAATTCCTGCCACTGACAACAACAATGGGGCACAATTCCTGACACCAACTATTTCTCCCCCTAATACCAAAGATTAGGCGTTGTTTATTCCCCCTAAAGTCCGAAGGACAGAACACTGACCCTTTCTTTAAAAAGCTTGGATACCCCTGTCCTAGAAGGTGAAATATGCACAGAAATTTGTACACACCTCCAAAGAAAATCAAAAGGATAAGAGATTCCAATAATTATAATTTAGTAACTAAATAATTCTAGGTATCAAGTGAACCCTATGAGTGTGATACTAATGATAACATTTAGAAAGTTTACTCAGTTTACCTTACAGTGGTTCTAAAGTCTAAACATTTTTTACCTTAATGTATTACCTACATTAGGGTAAAAAAAATGCTCCAGTACCTGTAACGCCCCCACACCCCTCTTATACTTCCCTGAGCCTTCACTCGATCCTGCACTGTGCCCATCTGTAGCAGTTCCACCTGCTCTCACAGGCTTTGCTATGGCAGAGGGAGCCATTGGCTCCTGCTGCTGCTGTCAGTCAATTCCTGTGATTTGGGAGCAGAGGACGAGGCTGAGCCACGCTGTCTGCGTCTACGGATGCAGGCAGTGTGGCTCGGAATCATGCCCACAGGTGTGCTACAATAGGAAGTGGCTTCCTATGGTGGCACACTGAAAAGAGGAGCCAGCATAGGATGCAATGCTGTACCCAAACTAAATTTATATACATTTTTTTCACATGTAGCACTGACCCTCGCAGGAGCTGCTGAGTTATTTTGGGCCTGTACTCTGCTTTATACCCCCTTGAATGTCTCAGTCCCCCTGACACAGGTGTGGTGTAATAGTGTGCAGTTAGAACGAAATCACAAAGGCAAGTTCACAATACTCAATATAATATACCTGTTTGTAGTTACCTGACCCTCCTCTTGGCTGGTGATGAAGAGTAAAACAACACTCACACAGTTGTACTTAAATAATAACCGTATTTACTGTTATTGTATTAGAAGGGTTAAACTACAATGGTTGTACTGTCAGACCAACATAGTCTGACAGACAACTAAACTTTACAAAGGTACAATACAGGTGTATAATGTCTGAAGTAATATATGAGAGGTATAACAAAGTAAATAGGATACCGCCAGAGTGAGTGTATCTCACTCTAAGCACTGTCCTATTTCTTGCGCGCTTAAAGCGGGGGTCCACCTATCTATCGTTTTTTTTTTTTTTTTTTGAGTTCATTCACAAACTTTTCTTCTCAGCATTACATACTCACATATTGTGTGTAATATGTCCGCCTGTGTCAGATTTCGTCAGAAAGAATAACTTATATTATTCACTGCAGGCAGTTTCCATCTTCATTGTGGGCATTTGAAGCCCACAAGCATTTATTTCCTGGATGCGGTGAATGCTGTGCTCCCAGCATTCACCGCTCGTTCACGCACATGCTCAGTGGCATCCTGGGAAGCCTGAGACTAGCTCCCAGGAGACTGTGCGGAGTCTGGGAGAGGCTAGAAACACGCCTACTCCCACGGGAGGAGAACCAGGAAGTGCAAAGAAGAATAGAAAAATAAAAGGTAATTACTGCGATTTAAATTTTTTTTAAACGGCATGTCAGCATCTAGGCAAGGAAGAGAATACATACAGATATTGTTCAAAATTTGGGTGGAACCCCGCTTTAAGGCTTATACAAAATCAAATGACTAACTTGACTAAGTATAATACAACACTAAGGAGCTCCCTCCTATAATATCACACCGCCCTGATATAGCAAAATAACCCAAGGCCTTATGTGTTACTGAATAGTCCTTCTTTATCTTCTTTTCTTCTGCTAGCAATACCAAAGTAGGGTTTGTAATCCAAAGGGTTAATGACTCCTTAAGAAAGTAACCCGATATATAAAGCAAAGTCCCATTGCAGCAGAGCTATAACTAACTTTGATGCAGTGACTTAGTGTTGAATCCATTTGACTTTGCTTGTGGGACCACAGGTCCCAGCAACTCTGTCTTGTGTAAACTGATGTATGAAAGTGCGTCAAGAAACTTGTGGGCCTCAGCCATCTCACGCAACCAGCACAATGCTGTCAGGAGACTCCGCTCTGATGTGCCGGGTTCTTCCTCTGCAGTATCTCAGTTCGTTCGCTGTGGCCACACCGCCACGCTGTACTACTTCACAGGCGACTGGGAGTCCTCGGTTACCTCCTTCAAGGGTCTCTGGATCAATCACACTACTGCTCCAGCATGCTGTGATGTAAGGCTGGATCAAAGACTGCTTCACAGATGACTGGGAGTCCTCAGTTACCTCCTTCAAGGGTCTCTGGAACAATCACACTGCTGCACTAGCCCGCTGTGATGTAAGGAAGGATCGCTGGCTGCTGTTCTGCTCCGCACAGGGTAGGCTGCACTGGGCTGGGGACCTCACAAAGATCCTCCCAGGCTAGCCATGCGTCTCCAAGAGAGCTAAGATGGCCACTCCCAGCCCTTTTATAATCTTCCCACAATGCAGTTCTGTTCCCTGAGGTTCATGGGAGTCACTGTGCATTGTGGGCAGGTCAAGTTAATGTCCAGATATAAACAAACAAAAACTTCCAGGTCAACTTGAAAAGCAAAAAGAAAATAAAGATTCAGTCCTTTTGCACTTTGGCCGCTAGATGGCGCCAGAGGATAAGCTATAACATTAACATTAAGTTACATCAAAAATGTGTCCCCGCTACACACACAAATAGAGCTTTTGGTGGTATTTGATCACCAGTGGGTTTTTTATTTTTTGTGATATAAACTAAAACAGACCAAAAATATTTTTTTACTTTTCTGCTACAAAGCATATCCAATAAAATTAAATACATGTCTTCATATCATTGGGCCAGAATGTATTCTGCTACATGTTTTTGATTTAAAAAAATCCCAATAAGTGTATAATGAATGGTATACAATAAATGGACGTGACCTGACACACACACTAAATGAAACACATGGCGGCCGCCAGCCCTGATTTGGTAGATACAAAGGAGGAATTTAGTGGGACTTTAAATGAGGGTACGCCATGTTAAGAGAAAATGATAACATAAATATGAAATTACAGTACATGGTTTATTTATTACAGTCTAGAATACATATCAGGTACTTTGTATCAAATAGATAGGTAGTCACAAGACTTATGCCCCGTACACACGGTCGGATTTTCCGACGGAAAATGTGTGATAGGACCTTGTTGTCGGAAATTCCGACCGTGTGTAGGCTCCATCACACATTTTCCATCGGATTTTCCGACACACAAAGTTTGAGAGCAGGATATAAAATTTTCTGACAACAAAATCCGTTGTCGGAAATTCCGATCGTGTGTACACAAATCCGACGGACAAAGTGCCACGCATGCTCAGAATAAATAAAGAGATGAAAGCTATTGGCCACTGCCCCGTTTATAGTCCCGACATACGTGTTTTACGTCACCGCGTTTAGAACGATCGGATTTTCCGACAACTTTGTGTGACCGTGTGTATGCAAGACAAGTTTGAGCCAACATCCGTCGGAAAAAATCCTAGGATTTTGTTGTCGAAATGTCCGAACAAAGTCCGACCGTGTGTACAGGGCATTACACTAAATATGCTGCTCATAGCATGCAATACAAATAAAAAGTAGACATGGCAAATATACATGGTATAATAAATCGATTGAAAGACGAATGTAATAAAAACAAGTAACTGTTGGCATCTAGTGGCACTCTACGCGTTTCCTGGCATTACAGCCATTCATCAGGAGTGTTATGAAGTAGTATACTGGGAAAGAAAGAACATGGGTTAATGATAATGCCCTTAGAATAAGGGAGGACAGGGGAATTATGTCCCAACAAGATGGAGATGGATTGGGATACTTACTAACAGCCTCAAGGCAAAGTCCGGTATCAGCCAAGGAACCCTTCAAAGATGGAAAACAGTGCCCGGAGCCCAACATGGTGGTCACAGCATGATCCAATAGACTATGTGTACACCAAAAGTGCATGGTGTTCCTAGAAAAAATGTGTCAAAAAGGGGATTAGTAAAATGTGTAAAAGTGTAGAGGTAATGGGGCAAAAATGTCTGTTTTCCTGCAAACGGACTACATGAGGGGGTGTATGTGAAATAGAATGCAAGTAAGGGGAGAAAAAACAAAACAAAAAAACATACCAAGAGAGGATGGCTGATCTCCCAGCAAAGAGGATAGCTACATCATTACTCCTGAAGTAAAGAAGCGGTAAGGCACTACTGAAGCTGAGTACCTGCCTGTCACTTCAAAAGAGAGGATTCCCCTGTAGGAAGATGTAGTCTGATGGAGTCATTCCTATACAAACAATGCGAAAGGTGGTTTATCTTTACCTATTGCAATTGCTATCAATGTCAGTCAAAGGACAGAGGGGACCAAAGCTGCTACCTTGCCTAGGGCCCGATTCTGCCTTAATCTGTCTTTGATCCCTAGCGCAACCCTCTGGGTTACACTCTTTAGGAATGCGCCAAGCTAATTAATATTTATAACTCGTAATGAAAACCTCTCTGGAACAGAGTACTTGAGCTGCTCAACAGTAGCTGGCAAAAGCAATTAATAATATAGGCTTAGGCATGTAGACACACTACAAAATACAAAGTAACACTTATGCTAACTACGGTCTAAGATGCCCTCTACAAGTAAAAAAAAATAATTAATACTGCCTAAATCAAGGTCCATTCACTTATATGAAAAAATATAACATTATATTGATACAAGCTGCGTGGAGCTCTGTGGCTACAAACAACAGTGGTCATGGTTGTTCCACTTCATAGTAAAGCTCGGTTCACACTGGGGCGACTTGTCAGGCGACCTAGTCGCCTGACAAGTCGCCTCCCGTTCTGTGCTATGGAACCGTTCTAATCGGAGCGACGCAAGTCGCTCCGACTTAGAAAAAGGTTCCTGTATTACTTTGGGGGCGACTTGGGGCGACTTGCATAGACTTCTATGCAGAAGTCGTCTCGCAAGTCGCCCCGGCAGTCGTTTGCAGGTCGCCTCGCTGAGGCGACCTGCAAGTCGTGCCGCCCATGTGTGAACCGAGCCTTACCCTGGTCTGTCGAGTCTTGTTATTAAAAACCACTCCTGTAAAAAGGGTACAATTTTACAAACAAGTAAGCAGAGACATGGTTTTTCTTAACAGCTGCTAAGTTACATGATGCCCTCGGCTGGTTTTCAGTAAAATAAGAATAAAATGGAAGAAATGAGTGTCACAATTTCACAAATATCAGAAATACTGTGCTTTGTAAAAAAGATGTCTAGATTAATCATACTCTATTGAGAATTGCGCTAACATGCAATTTTATTTTTTGACTTGATGATTACAGGCCCCATAGAGTAACTATTCACTCGTCTTTCATATTTCCTCTCAGTGTTCAAAGTCCTGAGTCCAACTAAGTGTTTACAATGGGGCAATTTGCAAACACTGCTCAGCTATTTTGTGTTTGTCTCAGTTGACAGTTGGCATTTACCAAAAGAAAAGTCTTTGCAAACAACAAATCAATAAACTTTCATTCAATGTCTTCCAACAGGAAAACATTCCTTGCTCTCAGAGGAGAGATCGACACAGCTCTTTATAATTTATTAAGAGTGTTCCAGTTCATGCAACTCAGTATGCTGTTCTTTTACTGTGAGTAGCTTATCATCCTTCAGTATAGCAAGACATAGTTCACAAGAATAAGGTTCAATTCATTAAATATTAACACACAATTATTTTTATAGCTTAAAGCCTAACCATGGGATAAAAAACAAACAACTTGCATTGGGGTTCCCCACACTGCACAGGTTAAATGCTCATTATAGAGGAAAAAGATACAGACGGCTGCACACCCATGCAATGCAAATCAAAGCTTATTTATTGGAAAAAATATCAATAAAAACAGCCACAATAAGCATCTTGGCTGTGGAAAAAAAGGATGACGTGTTTCACACGTTAATACATGCTTTGTCAAAACCAACTCGCTCATTAACTTTAGGCTGTAAAGGAAGAGGCTGTATTTCTACCTTAGTCCTTTGTCTGGCAGCCTCTGGTGCTTTTCTCTTCCCCCTGAAACTCTGTGGTGTGGGTGGCCCCTTGGCATCATCACATACAATGCAGGGCTGTTTATTCTGTATTGTATGTGATGAGGTAAGCATGCAACCACGGCCAGGAGCATCTTATTCCACTACCCCTAGGCAAAAATGAGCATTTAACCTTAGCAGTGTGAGGGGTTCTACTACAAGGGTATTTTTTTTTCTCCTGGGGACCATTGTCAAATATAAAGTGAGGGGAAATCTAAATTTTTACAGTTATCAGAAGAACAAGAGGTGAGCATATGTCTTTTAATGAGGACACCTGTTCAGTGACAACTGTCTAAGAATGAATTCTCCTCTTTTTTTGGGGGGGAGGGGTTCTTTCATGTACTGCTAAAAAAGAGCCTAAAAAGGTTTATGATCCTTCAATTTTCCAAATCCACACATACAAGTGTATACATACCAGGGGCATATCTACTATTAGGCAAACAAGGCTTTTGCTTCAGGTGGTGTTTTTAGGGGGGGCGCTGCCCCCCCCTCCGGCAACTGCGCCATAAAGGAAAAGGAAAAAAACAAGTCAAATCCCAAAAAATGACTTGCGGTTACAATTGCCGGCTAAAAGACAAGGGCCTCATCCCCATAACCATGGCCAGTGGGGGTCTGTGGGTGGGTCACTCGTCTGATTTTGGAAGACCCCTTCAACAAGGGGGCCCCCAGATCCCAGCCACCCATGTGAATGAGTATCAGGTGCATAGTACCCTTATCCATTCACCAAAAAAAGTGTGCAAAAAGTAATAAAAACAAGAGACATTTTGACAAATCCTTCCCTCGATGTAAATCCATTGTCAATCACCCCGCCCGACCTATTAAAAAAACCCAAAACACTCCACCTCCAGGGATAGCCTCCTGCCGAATGCCTCCTCTGTGCTTTGACATTTCTTATATAGGTAAGGGGCGGGACAACCTGGCCCCCAGTGGCCCTGCCCCTCCTGACGTCACGCACTGGTGCATGCTGGGCCTGTGATTCTCTGTTCATAGTTCTGGACATTTTTTAAGCTGGGTATCCCATAATTCCCCACCCTATCCAAGTTATTAACCCCTAATAAAACATAAAAAACAAGCTAAGGACTGATATCTGTTTTGGAGTGAAAGAAGGAAATGCTGCTTGACTGGCTGTGCGGCAGTGGGGACCTGGGACACTAGCATCTCCTACGGGGGTAGTGCTACATAGGCTTTACGCCACCCAAAAATCAACAAAGCCTCTGGGCTCCAGGACTTAGAATTATTTAAGATTCTGGGAAATCAAAAAAATGCAGAGACAAAGCAATGAAAGCTGATACAGACGTAGAGCAGGAGGAGAAGATCCAGGAAGTAGGCCAAAGGTCAGGGCAGGAGGCAGACAAACAGATCTAAAGAGAAGTTAGTCCAACAAAAAAAAACAGGCATGAGGTAGGTGCACAGGAGTCACAGGGGATGCAAGGATCACAAGAGAGAGTAGGGACAAAGGAAGTCAGGAACTAGGAACACAGATTGCAGCTAGGGTTGCCACCTGTCTGGGATTCACCGGGACAGTTCGGGTTTGGAATCATGCGTCTGGGTTTCAGACTGCCTGAAACCCGGACACATTATTCAGACTGGACTATGGTTTCCCAGCAGGGTTGCTGGCTGTAGTTGTCTAAGCTGACAGTGTCTGTTACACTCTCTTTCATGCTTCGCAAAGCCAGCACTATCAATCCCCCCAAACACACACACAGAGGGGAGAGGAGAGAGGGCTCGATCTGCACCTCTTCTTCCCGTCCCTACCCCCTGTGTCTGCTCACACTTCAATCCTCACGGCTGTGCCTCAGAAAAGGAAAGTGCAGGCTGGAAATTTGAAGTTGAAATTTGAATATATCTGGATGAGAGGTGCTGACTGCCAAGGGGTGAGTGAGCTCATCATCCATCCCTGTCTGTGACTGAAGTCTCCCCCCCTTCTCTGTCCTGCCCCTGAGTGAGTACACTAAGGTAAATCAGGGTTCTCAGAGCACTTACATCAGAGTTCCCGTTTACACTAGAGGCATCAGTGTCCCCTCTTAAATTAGGGTTCCCAGAGCATCCCGTATGTTATGAGTCTGTGGACTCTGATGTAAAGGGGGACTCTTGTTATTAACTTCATATGATTAGAAATGTTATTTATTAGCAAAATATATGCATAAAAAAAATTGCTGTGCGCTGCTAAAGTGTTCGGGTTTGACTTGAAGAAAAGGTGGCAACCCTAACTGGAGCTAGGAACACGGAATTGTGCTAGGAACTTGGACTGGAGCTATGAACAGGGACCCAGGGCTAGGTAAAACCCATTGTTTAGCATGCTATTTTCTTAATAAAAAAGAGGTTATACTTACATACTCTGTGCTACAATTTTGCACAGCTTGGTTGATTTCCACCTCTTCTGGCAGTCTCCCACTGGCACTGTCAGCTTCTTCCTCCTTTGGGTGGCTTCTGTAGCAAGCTGTATTCTTAGGAGGTACCCATACGTGCACACCTTTTTGCATGAAGGAAATTAAAATTGAGCACATTGTTGCTGTTGTAGAACCACAGGTACCAGTGTATCCACAGCGGCAAAGAGTTAGAGACAAGCCGCAATCTTGTGAAATTACCAGCACCAGCGAAACCACAGCTGATAGATCAGTTCTGCAGCTTATCTGTGACATTGGGGAGCTATTCTCCCTAGCCCCAAGAACATGCCTACTATGGGGAAAAATGGGTGTTGCACTCTGCCAATATCCTTAAAACCATTTTTACAGTTTACGAACCAGTCTAGAAGAGTTGTTGATCTGCTGGTTTGCCTAAACTACCAAGAGTTCAATTTGGACTAGTTGGCTCATCTATAGGTTTTATACCCACTCTAATACGGACTAAAAAGAGGCAATGGAAGGGATATTTAACCACTGGAGTCCTTAAGTACAACTAAAGGCAAAACTTTTTTTCAGTTTTGGATAGAGTGGAGAGGGATTAGAGACCTATCAGTTTTTATTGCTGTCTGTGCCCCCCATTAAAGAGATTCACTCTCTCTTTTTGTCCCGTTTACCATTATCATTGAAAGTGAAAGTATAGAAAATTCCAGAGGAACAGAGGGGAAATCTTCCAATAGAACCCTTATTTTGGTGAGCTGGGGGTCCCTAATTCAAATTGCTTGAATGTTATCAGAGAGCTGGAAGATTTTACCTAAAAGACCGTGTCTTTTAAGAAATGAAAGAAGACAGCAGATAGCTGAAACATGATGAAAAATAGTGAAACTAATTATAAAAGCATAACTAAATACCACACAGTTCTACTTAAAGCTAGATTATTATATATAGGAAAAGCAGCACATAAATGTCCATAGAAGAAGAGAAAAAGATTATTATAGTATCTGTGCTATATGTAACATACTGTATGGTTTTTTTTGGTTCCCAATCCTCCTAAACTCCATTGATCATTATATAACTGCACCCCTCAAAATCCAATAATAATTAATCTAATACTGCATCGAAGGAAAGACATACTCATCTGTTATCAGTGTTTTAGACTTGCTACTTTTCTTATCAATCACATCTTATGTCGATAAGTAATCAATATTATTACCTAAGAAGCAACATAAACAGTCAATTGCCGGTCAGTACATTTTCATAATCTGTTCAATGATTGTAACCATGGTACAATTTTCAGCCAATGAAATAAAAAGCCCAGGAGTCAAGTCTCTGCGAATGAAATTCCCCATCCCGAGACAAACATTACTAATCTTATTTTTAGACAGTATTGGGTTCAGTGCCACATATAACACTTGATTATTAATATAGTGGATTCGCCAGAGTGAGGGTGGGAAGGCTGTTCTCTACTCTAATGAATTTTCATGGAATTCTACATCAAATAAACTGGTGAGCAGCGAGTGAGTTTTGATATGAACATGTGAAAATACTGAACCACACGTCACTCCTCATATCTTTATGTGGCTGTTTCTTATCAAAGAACAGCAGCAAAATCAGAGAAAATGTAAAAAAAAAAAAAATGTTGCAACTGCCTTTTTTCTTTCAAATTTAAATTTAAAGTTAAATTCAAAGCACAGAATAAATATATCTTTCAGCTCAGAAATCGCAGATATATGCATTAAAAACATTCACTGATCAATTATCAAAAGGGATGTCTGGCAGGGGGTTGTTGTTGCTTTGGGTGGCAAAGTTGTATGCTTAGAGGCTGCGCTTCAGCAACAAATAACTTTACATGTTGTTTTGCAAATCGTTCGGTGTTTTATATTTTTTGTGTAATTGTTTTGTTGTTTGCATTTTTTTTTAACAGAAAGAGTGAAAAATGTAAAGCCACCATACAAAAGAAAGTATTTTGTTTAGTTTTTTTTTCTTTTTTGTATTTTATCATTATTTAATAAAATAATAATAAAAAATATATATATATATATAAAAACATTTTTTTGAAAAAAAGCACAGACATTTTTGTTGTACAGTTGCTTTACTATTTTCATTATTTTTTTTATTCTGTATAAAACAAACAAAAATAAAATACAGAAAAAAAATATTGATGTATATTGACGTGCATTTTTACATATACTGACATGCAATGCAAAATACATTGCAACGCATGTCTCATTGGTATGAATCCAGCCTAATGGTGCTTCCTTAAAAACTAAGGAGCCATTTAAGACCCAGAGACGCTGATAAGGCAGTACAACTGGTCCTTTTGTACTGGGCCCAGGCCTCATCAGCTAAACAGGGGGGCCCCATGGCAGCTTTATTGTATATTTCTGCCTAAATTAATAAATTGATTGTACTAGAGCATACCCCCGTTCTTACTTGCTTACCAGGACTTAAATTTAAATTACATTTCCCTGGGCCCCATCACGTCAACAGAGGACCCAGCAAGTGGGAGCAGAAAAGGCATTTTTTTTCTTTGGGGGGGGGGGGGGCGTAGGCGGATAAAGTCAGTGCCACTGTTCCGCTGCACCTTGGGGGGTGGAAGCCCTGTCAGGAAGGCTGTATGGGGCCCCATGATTTCTTACAGCAACCCTGTTAAGACCCATTGGGGAGATCTACTAAAACTGGTGCACACAGAAACAGTTTCTAGGTTTTATTGTTATAGCTTTATTAAACAAGCTAAAGCCAGAAGCTGATTGGTTACTAAGCACAGCTGCACCAGATTCTGTGTGCACCAGTGTTAGTAAATTTCTCCCATGGCCTCCTAAAAAAATGTGCTCATCCCACATAAAATGGGTTTTGTTTGGCTTACATCTGCATCCATCAAACTCTGGACTATATGGATAGGTGGTATATTTGACATAGACTTACACACAGATTATAATTTTCCATTTTGTCCTCTTGAGCCAACTTACCGTTCAGTATCTAATGCAGTGCAAGAAAAAACAAATGGGCATAGGCAGTGGATAGGCAGGGTATCAGGGTAGGGTATAACTGGCCTCTTGGAATACTGCTCCCCTCAACCGAGCTCCCAGTTGCTCAAAATGTATCTCTTCATCACAGAGGGTGGCAGGGGCCCTGCTGTACACCATGGGAGGTAGAGATAGTTAGACAGTCTCCTATGCTATGTTCTGTCAGCTAAGCACATATTGCTGTGCACAGCTGTGAAGATAACAGGATGGCAAAAAGCCACCTGGCTCTCTCTAAGTTGAAAAAAAAATAATTGGTACCCTATTGCACAAAGATTTTCAAGGTGTCAAGTGTATGTGATAAAAGGCTCTTTTGAAGTTATTGGTAAGAGGTTATTCCCTATAAGGCAAAGTGCATGCCAGGGCACTGAAATCAATGCTAAAACTGGTCATGTATCTTGCTAAGATTGGATCATGTGTATGTAATGCATACCCACAGATATCTATATCTCCACACAATACACAAATTTACAGTGCCAAATGCATGGCTCACTGACAATATGCTGTATGGTACCACTTGCTGGTTCTAACTCCAAAGCAATATTTCTAACAAATAAAAAAAATATAAGCAAAAAACAGACTCAAGGGATGCTGTGAATGCAATCCAGTTTATTACTCCAGTTTACATCCAGTACTACCACTTTGGATGACACAACCTTTGTTTTTTTGTCAGGATAAAACAAAATGTGTTGTTACAGCAACATATAAAAAGTAAACTGTCAAGGTTAAAGTAATATTAGACACTTAAAAAAAAACTAAAAACAAACATGTCATACTACTGTGTAGTGTTTTGGCACAGAGCAGCCCCAATCCTCCTCTTCTCGGGTCCCTCAGCGGTGCTCGTGGCCCCTCCCCCCTGCTGAGTGTCCCCAGAGCAAGCAGCTTGCAATTGGTGCATCCAAACAGGCTCGTTCCGGAGCCATGGGTCTGTATGTTCATTCACACACAGAGCCGTGGCTCGCCACTCTCCCTCTCTCCTCATTGGCTCATGGGCTGTAATTGACAGCAGCGGGAGCCAATAGCTCCTGCTGCTGTCTCAGCCAATGAGGATGGTGGGTCCCTGGAGAGCCAAGGCTCTTGTGCAAATCGCTGGAGGAAGATTGGGCTCAGGTAAGTATTAAGGGGGAAAGTACAATGCAAAGAATGGGGCTTTAGAAGTGCTGGGAACCTCCTCTCAGAATAAATATCACCAAATATAAGAGTAAAAAAAATGTTTTTGTAGTATAAAGATAATAATAAAGTAAAAAAGACACACTAGAGGGTAATACCCCTTAAAAACATGGATTTGTTCCTACACATATTGTTCAGACCAAAGAGAACACCCCGAAGGTAGAGTTTCTTTCCCACATATAGTGTCATGCATGCATATATTTATAGCATAAATCTCAAGTAATAGTTCATTTTTATATACAAAATGTGTTATGGCAAGAAAGGGCAACTCACCTCGACGTGTTTTGCCTGTGTCAGGTTCTTCAGGGGGTATATATGGTTGGAACAAAATTTGTATGAGAAAAGAGAACTTGGTAATATCAGGAAAGATGCACGTAATATTCCCTCCGACCCAGTCAGAGATGCTGGAAAGTGTATAGATAATGTCCATTGGTTTTGGCTGTTATTAGATTGTTTGTTAGTTTTAGGAGAGCAGTTTCAGTGAAGTGTTGAGGACGAAATCCAGGCTTCAGGGGATCAAGAAGGCTACTCTTGGCAAGACCAGACGTTCAAGGAGTTTGGTTAAAAAGAGCAGGGAGATGGGGTGTAGGTTGTTTAGATTGGTTGGGTCCAATGAAGGATTTTTAAGTATGGGGCTGACTAGTGTGTGCTTTAGAGAGTTGGGGAAGATGCCAGAAAAGAGGGAGCGATTAAAGATGTGGGTTAGAGACTGTAGAATAGAGTCAGAGGGTGAACATAGCATTTGCGAGGGAACAGGATCCAGAGGAAAGGTAATTAGTTGGACCTTAGCAATTAGTTTAGCAACCTCGTCTATACTGGTGGGGTTGAATAAGGGAAGTAATGATTGTACCTGTGGGCATGAAGTGTAAAGCGTGGAAGGTATCTGAACAGCAGAGATCTCCTCACAAATTGCTTCAATCTTCTGTTTGAAGTGATTGGCGATCTCCTGGGTAGTGAGTGAGTTAGTGGGTGGAGGCAGTGGAGGATGAAGTAGAGAGTTAAAGGTAGAGAAGAGTTGAAGGGGATGGGATAATAAGTTGTTAATGAGAGTGATAAAATAGGTCTGCTTGGCAGTAAGGAGACAGGAACTGTATTTTTGGAGGGCAGATTTATACTGGTTGAAATCTTTCTGAGACTTAGTCTTAGGCCACAGGCGCTCAAGTGCATGGCTATGTTTTTTCAGACTTCTAGTGTCATCTGTTTGCCAAGGTTGAAGGGGGGCCTGATTCTGTGTGTAGTGAGAGGGGTCAGTGTGACCAGGGAGGCTAAAAGTGAAGCGTTGTAGAAGGAAGTGGCTAGGTCGGTGCAGGACAGGGGTGCAATTTTGTCATACAATTATGCAATTGCAATTTATATACCAATACAATTATACATTTACAACTACTGAATATATACCGATATAAATAATCACTCTCCTTGCCTTTTTCAAAATGTACAGCTGATAGCTGGGCTTCTGTAAGAATAACATGGTATAATAGTATAATGTAGGGCACATATCATGTTTCAACTTATATCATTTATGAACTTGTTGTTCAGTCATTTAGTTGTGTCTGCCTTTTGGTGCCCTGATGGACCTACTGTCCACTTTTCTGTTCTCCCAGAGCTTGCTTAACTTCATGTTCATTGTTTAGATGATGCCACTTATCCATCTTTTTTTCTGTCGTCCTCTTCTCCTTTTTCCTTCCATATTTCCCAGCATCAAGGTCTTTTCAAATGAGTCCTCACTTCGCATTAGGTGGCCAAAGTATTTAAGTTTCAGCTTCAGGATCTGTCTTTTCAGTGAATATTCAGGGTTGATTTGCTTCAGAATTGACTGGCTTGATCTTCTTGCCATCCAAGGGACTTTCAAGAGTCTTCTCCAACACCATAGTTCAAAAGCATCAATTCTCCAGCATTCAGTCTTCCTTATGGTCCAGCTTTCACAGCCATAGGTTACTACTGTGAATACCATAGCTTTGACTATACGGCACTTTGTCGGTAGGGTGATGTCTCTGATTTTTATAATGTTGTCTAGGTTTGCCATTCCTTTCCTTCCAAGAAGCAAGCATCTCTTAATTTCATGGCTACAGTCACCGTCTGCCATGGTCTTGGAGCTTAGAAAGATAAAATCTGTCACTGTTTCAATTTCTTCTCCTTCTATTTGCCAAGGAGTGATGGGACCAGTTGCCATGATCTTAATTTTCCTAATGTTCAATTTCAGGCCCGCTTTTGCGCTCTCCTCTTTCACCTTCATTAACCACTTAAGCCCCGGACCATTTGGCTAGCAAAAGATAAGAGCATTTTTTGCAATTCGGTACTGTGTCGCTTTAATTGAATGCGTCGAGGCTCCCAAACAAAATTGACGTCCTTTTTTCCCCACAAATAGAGCTTTCTTTTGGTGGTATTTGATCACCTCTGCGGTTTTTATTTTTTGAGCTATAAACAAAAAAATAGCGACAATTTTGAAAAAGACGCATTATTTTTTACTTTTGCTATAATAAATATCCCCCCAAAAAATATAAAAAAAAACATTTTTTTTTCCTCAGTTTAGGCCGATCTGTATTCTTCTACATATTTTTGGTAAAAAAAAATCCCAATAAGCATTTATTGATTGGTTTGCACAAAAGTTATAGTGTCTACAAAATAGGGGATAGTTTTATGGCATTTTTATTAATAATTTTTTTTTACGATTAATGGTGGCGATCAGCGATTTTTATCGTGACTGCGACATTATGGCAGACACGTTCAATTATTTCGCATTATGTATTATAAGTTAAATAAGCCCTTTCTCAATTTTGAACAAGTCAGTTGTTCCATGTCCTGTTCTAACTGTTGCTTCTTGGCTTGCATACATGTTTTTCAGAAGACAGGTGAGGTGGTCAGGTATTCCCATTTCTTTCAGTATTTCCCACATCTTGTTGTGATCCACACAATCAAAGGCTTTACTGTAGTCAATTAAGCAATAGTAGACATTCTTCAGGAACTCCCTTGCTTTCTCCATGATCCAGTGAATGTTGGCAATTTGATCCCTAGTTCCTCTGCCTCTTCGAAATCCAGCTTGTACTTGTGGTAGCTCTCTGTTCACATGCTGCTGAAGCCTAGCTTGTAGAATTTTCAGCATAACCTTGTTAGTGCGTGAGATGAGTGTGATTGTACGTAAGTTTGAACATTCTTTGGCGCTGCCCTTCTTTGGCATCAGAATGTAAATGGACCTCTTCCTGTCCTGTGGCCATTGTTGAGTTTTCCAAATTTGTTGGCATTTTGAGTGCAGCACTTTAACAGCATCATGTTTTAGGATTTTAAATAACTCAGCTGGGATACCATCACTAGCTCACTTTGTTATTATCAATGCTTTCTAAGGCCCACCTGACTTCACTCTCCAGGATATCCGGTTCAAGGTCAGTGACTGCATCATCGTGGTTATATGGGACATTCAGATCTTTCTTGTATAGTTTCTTTGTGTTTTTTTGCCATCTCTTCTTTATCTCTTCTGCTTGTCAGGTCCTTGCCATTTTTGTCTATTATCGTGCACACAACATTCCCTTGATATCCCTAATTTTCTTGAAAAGCTCTCTAGTCTTTCTCACTCTGTTTTCCTCTAATTTTTTGCATTGATTGTTTAAGGAGATATTTTTGTCTCTTCTTGCTATCCTCTGGAAATTTGCATTCAGTTGGGTATATTTTCCCTTTCCCCATTGGCTTTTGCCTTCTTTCTTTGTTCAGCTATTTGTATAGCCTCATCAGCCACTTTGCTTTCTTGCATTTCTTCCTCTTTGGGATGGTTTTAATTGCTGCATATTGTACGATGTTACATAGTTTCTCAGGCACTCTGTCTATCAGATCTAATCTCTTAAATCTGTTCGTCACCTCCACTGAGTATTCAAAGGGATCCGATTTAGATTACATCTGAATTGTCTAGAGGTGTTTCCCACCTTCCTAAATCTAAGCCTGAATTTTGCCATAAGAAACTCATGGTCTAAGCCACAGTCAGCTACAGGTCTTGTTTTGACTGTATAGAGCTTCTCTGTTTGGTTGCAGAGAATATAATCAATCTGATTTCTGTATTGACCATCTGGTGATGTCCATGTGTAGAGTCACCTTTTTGGTTGTTGGAAAAGAGTGTTTGTTATTACCAGTGTGTTCTCTTGACAAAACTCTATTAGCCTTTGTCCTGTTTCATTTTGTACTCCAAGGCCATATTTACCTGTTATTTTGGATATGCTTTGACTTCCTACTTTAACATTCCAATCCCCCATTATGAGAAGGATATCTTTTTTGGAAATGGTTCTAAAAAGTGTTGTAGATCTTCATAAAAGCAGTCAATGTCCGTTTCTTCCGCTTAAGAGGTTGGTGCGTAAACTTGGATTACTGTGATGTTGAGTGGTTTGCATTGGATATGGACTGAGATCATCCTGTCATTTTTGGGATTGTACCCCAGTACTGCTTTCCTCACTCTTTTGTTAACTATGAGGGCTACACCATTTCTTCTGAGAGATTCTTGTCCACAGTAGTAGATATAGTAGTCATCTGAGTTGAATTCACCCATTCCAGTCCATTTTAGTTCACTAATTCCCAAGATATCGATGTTCAATCTTGCCATCTCCTGTTTGACCACATCCAGCTTACCTTGATTCATTGATTTACATTCCAGGTTCCCTTGCAGTATTCTTCTTTACAGCATTGGACTTTCCTTCCACTCCTACCATCTACAACTGAGATTCCTTGCGGCTTTGGCCCAGCCATTTCATTAGCTCTGGAACTATTTGTAATTGCCCTCTGCTCTTTCCCAGTAGCACATTGGACACCTTCCGGCCTGGGGGACTCATCGTTCCGGTGTCATATCTGTTAGCCTTTTGTTTCTGCTCATGAGTTTCATGAGGTTTTCTTGGCAAGAATACTGGAGTGGATTACCATTTCCTTCTCCAGTGGATAATGTTTTGTCAGAATTCTCCACTGTTACCTGTTCGCTTGTAGCTTCACTGAATTACGCAAGACCCTTCGCCACGGGAGTGATCCATAATAGGGGTTATGAACTTTTACATGTATTTTAAAAATACTTTACATAGTTTAATAAGGCAGCATATTATAATAACAAGTATATAAAAAACATCTCTTATGTGATATTGCCTGTATTTTTCCTACTTGAAACGGGACAGCAGCTGCAAAAGAGCTCAGCTTTAGTGGTTGTAAAGACAGAGAATACCCACAGCACCTGCTGTCTCATAGTGAAGCTGCAAAGGAGGCAGAGCTGATATCTACAGTGTCCTATTAGAACTGTTCCGTGTAAGGATATGGCCCTAAAAATATATTATCAGTTACACTTACACATTACAAATTAAAATATTGTAATCAAAGAGGCTCTCTACCTGCAGTTTTGATTATTATTACTATGAGGCTGGGAGAACGTCCCCAAAAAAAACTATTAATCCAAAGCACTGCTTATACCTTGGCCTCCAGCAATGCCGGGACAAGGTCATCTAGAGCCCAGGGTGAACATGCCAAACTGCGCCCACCCCCCCAAGATGTATGAACATTATGTGTCAGCATGCTTACCCCCAAGCATACATTCCCTCTTCAGCCAAGGAAAATCTGCCCCCCTACTGAAATCTCCCCTCTCAGCACAAATCTTTGCCCCCCATCCCCCTCCCACCTCTAATCCTCCCTCTCTTCAACCCCCTCCCCCCTCAAAAAAAAATCACTCTTCCTTGCACAATTCCTCTACCCCTCAAATCCCCCCCAATAAGTTTCCACCCTAGCACCAACCCCCTTCCCCCTCTACCATATCACCTCTTCTAACACAAGCACCTCGAACCCCCCCCTCCTTGCACAAATCCTCTTCCCCCATCCCAACTCAAAATCCCCCCAATTACCTTTTCTTGCACCCCCCCACAAATTTCCCCTCCTATAACAGTTCTTACCCGCCGCTGCCCCCGAATTCCCCCACTCAACACAAACTCCCACCCCCATCTCCCCATGGTGCCCCCCCACTTCACAATACCACAGTGCCCAGGGCAGCCACCCCTCCTGCCCACACCTTGTCCCAGCCCTGGCCGCCAGTACTTTTCTGCATGCAGTTGGTCCTCAAGTAGCAGGATCCCTGAAGGCCAGTCCAACTTCAGGAAGTGCCTCTGTGTTTGGTGGGCTCTGTAGCTTTGGTAAAGGGAGCATCTTTTGTGGCTTTAGATACACTTTAAAAGAATCCTATGCTGAGAAACATTGTGGTTGCCTTTGCTATCCTATACCATTTCTTGTATAGTAATTCAGAATGTACTGCAGCCAGTTTCAGTGAGGCAACTAGTATTTTTTGGAAGATGGTCTGCAAAGACAGCCTCTTTATGTCTATCAACACATGTTCAATTACATTGAAGGTTTTCAGATTACATTTCCAGCGTGTCCTCTTGCCCTGTCAGGTTAACCATAATTCACATGCCTGTGAATCTAAAAAGTCTGTACTGGAGTGTAACATTAAATCTTAAAAGAATGACAAGACAAAGATATCAAAGCATAAAGTAATGTACAATGAACACTGAAATTTACAGCAGTTTATACCAAGTAACGATTAGTTTTGGCCTACTAACAACTATCAAATATTCCATCAACACTTGTATGCATAGTTCCCAATTGTCCCTGATTTGGAACAAAGTTCTACTGTCTATCCTCCTCATGTGTCCCTCATTTTGGACTGACCTAAATAGTTATATAATATAGTATATAAAATGCACTTTCTATCTTTCAAACAGTGTTTTCCAGTGCTAAACCTTTCATTCAATTTCTAAATTGCTGCATTTGTAAATTCCAAAAGCCAGTATAAAGAAATAGTAGTGGTAAAAAGCACTTGTGGGTTTAATAATCTTGTTTTTGTATAACTTTCCTTAAGGGGGTGTGTCCTATGCCTACATATTTTGCTAATAGGTGTCCCTTGTTCCCAACTCAAAAAGTTGGAAGGTATGCTGTAAGGACTGGGACTGCTCACATAGAGACTCAGATTAGTGGCACTTCCTTTCTACCCCCAGCAAATGCTGCTGCTAGAGGATTCTCCTTAAAGTGTTATTAAACCTAAAAAGTTTTTAACCTTAATGAATTGTTTGCATTAAGGTAAAAAACGTTTTCAGTTTCTTTGTGCCCCCCTTTCTCTGTGTGAAGGGGAAGAGAGGGGAGAAGAGATCAGCGCTGTGCACGGCTGAAACTATTCTCCCTTCTTTTCCTCTTTACACAGCATTCGAGCAGCAGCAGAAGCCATTGGCTCTTGCTGCTGGCAATCAGATGCAGTGAAGAGGAAGTGGGGGGGGGCGGGCCTAAGTCCCGCTGTGTAAGTCTATGGAGTGTGGCTCCATAGACATACAGGTTGGGGGCGCGAGGACTACGCTCTCCCCATAGCCAGCAGCTGGCTTTGGTAGTTCCTCAAAAGAAGAGGAGGAGCCGAGATTGCAGCAGGGGACCCCAGAAGAGGAGGATCGGGGTTGCTCTGAGCAATACCACTGCAAAGAGCAGATAAGTATAACATGTTTGTTACTTTAATTAAAAACATTTATTGACTTTAGTAACACTTTAAAAGTTTGTCCTCCTGATACTTGCTGATGTGTTTTTTTTTTTGGAGTCTCCTGCACTTCATTCCCTCTCTCTGGTTGAATTCTGCAATAAATCCACAAAAAGGCACCCCCAGATGAAGCTACGTGATTGCACAGTGAAATGTGTTGATGTCATCAACGCCCGAGACACCACCAGCAGCATCCCCTGTAGTGTTGAAGACCTGTACGGGGAGGTTAATGGAGGCTAATTGACCATGAGTGGATCCAGTGAATACCACTGTCAGCAGTAACTGCTGGTGCAAATATCACCTACCTCTACATCAGGGGAATGATGAATATGGGATGGACAACTGCAATTTCTTTCCCTCCAAGACTCAATGAGATGATAAGATCCGCCGTACATTCGGTATTGTAGCATACCCACATTTAGCCTCCCGCATACTCCCACATCTCCCCCAGCTTAAGCCTCCAAGGGGGCTGACACACGGGAACACTACATTTGGTAGCTCCTTTTGATACTGACATACGGCTTATTAGCCGTGGCAGTACTCCGTGGGTCAGGAGACTTGGCATCTGGGCAATTTTGTCATTTTTTTTGTGTCCATTGTTTGTGTCTTTTGTTATGTGTAGCATGTAATCATGCACCGTTCATGTGGTTCTGTGTGTAACCCTATATCCTTTGACGTTTATACTGCATTTCTTTAATTTCAATAAATGGAATATTCATATTTTGATGGAAATTAAGCAGTCCACACTCACTTGTCACTTTTAGAGCCTCTTGTTTTTCCCAATCTAGAGGAGTATTTTTTCTGGTATGCTTTTGTACCCATGCCCCTGTAGGGGTTGCTGAATGTAGTAGTTCACTTGCCACCCTGCCCAGCACGACATCCATCTCTCAGACATAGAACAGTCCATAAGCTTTGTTTTTGTTTTGTTTTTATTTAGGGGATTTAACTTGGGTAGGAATGTGAAATTATGGGATGCCCAGGAATATTCAGCACAACTTGCTTGGGACTTCTACTGTATATACACTCCAGTATATACACACTCACTCCCAGGGCCGATCCTAGGGTCCAAGACGCCTGGGTGCAGAAATATTTCTGGCGCCCCTACATGGGCATGGTCATCTTACCAACTCCTCCCCTTTACAAATGTTTCTATGGCAACGACTCAAACACGGAGATGCTCCTCTAAGAAGTCTTCGTTACCCTGGGATCCTCCCATGATCTTTTAACAATAAAGAAAATACAGGAAGAGCGTACACTAATGAGACCTGGAGGGGAGTATCTCTGATGCTCACAGAGAGGGTTTTGTGTTAGAGAGTCTGTTAGAAAGAGCCCCCAGACATAGTACAGGAGATGATCAGAGACTGCAGACATAGCACAGGAGATGGTCAGAGACTGCAGACATGATACAAGCGATGGTCAGAGACTGCAGACATGATACAAGAGATGGTCAGAAACTGCAGACATATTTCAGGAGATGGTCAGAGACTGCAGACATAGTACAGGTGATGGTCAGAGACTGCAGATATATTACAGGAGATGGTAAGAGACTGCAGATATATTACAGGGGACATTCAAAGAATGGAGATATAGTAAAGGAGACAGTCAGAGACTGCAGATATACTACAGGAGATGGTCAGAGACTGCAGATATAATAGAGGCGATGGTCAGAGACTGCAGATATAATACAGGAGATGGTAAGAGACTGCAGACATGATACAAGAGATGGTCAGAGACTGCAGACATATTACAGGAGACGGTCAGAAAATGCAGACATGCTACAGGAGACGGTCAGAGACTGCAGATATACTACAGGAGATGGTCAGAGACTGTAGATATAATACAGGAGATTGTCAGAGACTGCAAGATATAATGCAGGAGATGGTCAGAGACTACAGATATAATACAGGAGATGGTCAGAGACTGCAGTTCCTATGGACATTAGTAGATAATGCTCAATCAGCCCGTGGTGACTCTGCTGGGTAGCGCCCAGATCTGTATGCTGGCAATGATTCCGTTCCTTTCTCCACCAGGGATGGCACTAGGCTGTGTGACTTTTCCTCTGGTGGCACAGGGCAGCGGGGTTCTCTCTCTGATGGTGTTCCATCAGAGCACTGTGCTCTCCTTCTGGAGTCCTGGGTGCACTTCCCTGAAAACTTTCCAGGGCTTCTGGCTCTCTCTCTCTCCCCCATTCAGTTGGGCATGCTGTGTGGACTGCAGTTTCCATGTTACAGTGGGGCCGCCAGTCCTTGGGACTACATGTCCCACAATCCTCTTCTCTTCTCCTTTTTTTTATTCTATTTCTTCCCTGGCCAATATGAAGGCTGGGAAAGAAACATAGTGGGCGGCTGTGCTGGCAAACGCCACCCACTAGTACAGCAGCACAGTGGTGTTACTAGGGTTGGTGTCACCCGGTGCGGAAAAAATTGGTGTCACCCACCTCCACTAACTATAGCTTCCACTCAATACAGACCCCCTCCATCAGTATAGACCCTCTCAATACAGACCCCCCTCCATCAGTACAGACCCCCCTCCATCAGTGCTGACCCCCTCAGGGCAGACCCTCCCTCCATCAATGCAGACCCCCCCATCAGTGCAGACCCCCCCATCAGTGCAGACCCCCCTCTATTAGTGCAGACCCCCCTCTATTAGTGCAGACCCTCTCTCCATCAATACAGACCCCCCTCCATCAGTGCAGACCCCCCTCCATCCGTGCAGATCCCCCCTCTCCCTTCCTATAGCGCCCCCCCAGCACATGTCCACTTGTATTGCATTCAACTACAGACATCAGAACAACGTGGGATAGGCACAGCGGTGTCCCTCAGACTCCCTCCTCCCTCTCACATAGCGGAGCAGACCAAAGCCACCTCCCACTCCTGTGTAGATGTAAACAGAAAGGAGGGAGAGGCGGCTTTGTTCATCTCCATTGTGTAAGACAGCAGGCGGGTGAGGACAGTGCGGCATTAGCGGTGCCACTGCCCACAGGTGTCACCCCTCTGGCGGGTGTCACCTGGTGTGGCCCGCACCCCCCTGCCCCCCCAAGCGATGTGACTGCAGCAGCATGCGAGGAGGACAGGGAGAAGGAGGAGGGAAAGAAGAGCCCGTGGCTGGTCTCTCTACACACAGAGACAGCCATTCCGATCTCCAGGTGCTTCGCTTTTCTCCTCTGATCCGCTCCTGTCAGTTGCCGTCAGAGAGAGCTGCCTCTGGACACAGACAAGGAGAGAAGGAGGGAGGGGAGCACTCTGGCGCTCTGGTGCCCCCACATCTGTGGCACCCGGGTGCGCTGCACCCCACGCACCTGCCCACTCCAGCTCTTCCACCCAACAACTCCTCCCCAGCTGGGCTGACCCTGGGTATTTAAGGAGGTCTGCCCCCTACCAATCCAAGTTGGGGATTGGTCAAGGCTCCTTAGAATACCTCAGAGAGAGAGAGAGAGAGAGATAGCGGTGCCACTCTGAGTGCAGTATGTTAGTTTAAAATTCCAAATATTATTATGAGCACAGGCAATGTTGGAGGGTTATACTCCTAGAATGTCCCATGCATCCAGTTGGGCAGCTGTGATCTTGCAGTGCTCCTCCTCCTAGCAACTTCTAGAAAGAAGAGGGAGGTGACAGTGATGCTATCTGTCACCTCCCTCAGTCACCCAGCCTTGCCCTGAGCCACTCCCAGCCCAGAATGAATACAAACAGGCCTAGCCACCAGCTATGTCTGCCTAAATTTTCCTACTAGAAAAATCCTTACTCTAGCACCTACCTAACTAGAGGGTGCTACACTTTATCAGGCTATAGTGACATTTCCACATTTAGTTTGAGTGAGCCTGGACTCATTGCTTCATCGTTGTCTTTTATTCTTTTGCTTTTGTTAGTACCCCCTAGACTGAGCCTATGTTAGTAAGTGTGCTTGGAACTGTTTCTAGAGCTGGAAGCTATTATTGCAGGACCTGTCTATTTCCAGTGGCCCCTTTGGGGGAGAGCGTTACATAGGTGACATGAAACATGAGGTACAAGTGTGTACTTTTATAAAATTGTCAGCCATATACATTGTATGTAATTTATAATATATAGTGGGATTTCTTACTAATGATATATGAACCATTCACCCAGTTAAAGTGTGTGTCAAGACAGAAGTAATTTGGAGCAGGGGAGCAGATGTTTTTTAAGTCGGGCAACAAAGGCAGGCACTCAGAGAGTAACCATGTAAAGCAGAAAAAAATGGTAACCAATTACATTGTTATAACACTAATTATGTAGTTAAATTGAAGCTGTGACGAAAAAAAAACCCGTCTGTACCTTGAGAAGCTTGTACATATCTGCAGCAACCCCCATTTCAAATCAGATCCTTTTTTATTTTTTTTTAAGCAAACAACATTAAAACAATACAAACAGGTTATTCAAACAAAAATCACATTGCACCAAACACAACCCAGAGGAAAAAAAGGAGAAACCCAGGCCACCCCACTGCACCAAACCCCATCCCCCTCCTACTCTTGGAGAATATATATATATATATATATATATATATATATATATATATATATATATATATATATATATATATAATAAATAAAAAACAACGAAGAAAAAAGAAAAAAAGCACAGTATACAATATTACAGGACACATAATACATATTGGTTTACAATAATGCCTAAGTCATGGATTGAAGCCACCTTGACCAGGTAGCATTGAACTTACTCATGGAATTCCTTAGGAGGTACGTATGTTTTTCAAAAAGTATAATCCTATTGAGATCTAAAATCCACTCAGATACAGTCGGCGGGTGGGGAGAGGTCAACTTAAGAGCAATCTGTCTACAGGCAACAAAAAGTGCACGCCTTATAGTATCACCCATAGAGGGGATATTAGTAAACATGTCACTGTAACCCAGTAGACATATATGTAGTTCAATCGGAATGTTAATATCCAATAGCCCGTTTAAGGTACCAATCACCTCTAGGACAGGCTGGCTTAGATCTCATTTCGATTGCATACAGAAATCGTGAAGTTCTATAGACTCTATGGAGGATAAAAATCTGTGTCAGTCTGTGTGATGAAGAAAGAGACACCCGGGGTGAGGACCCCAAAATACCATCCCAGACCTCCCCGAGATGGGACCGATATCTTTTTCCCAACCGACCCTAGAGAGGATGGAAAAGTTCTGTAAGAACCTATCTGACAATACCCTATATGTAGTAGAGATAAGGCCCTTTTTTGACCTTGCCTGTTCTATCTTGTCAAGAACAAAGATAGGGGAGAAGAACATCTTAGCAGAAGAGAATTGGGCATGTAAAGCATGTTTTAATTGTAGAAATTTACAGAACCAATTAGATTGTAGAGAAAACTCTCCCCTGAACTCTTCAAAGGATTTAAGTATACCATTCTCATATAGCTGAACTAAAGTTGTTATTCCTGATTTCCCCCATCTGTGAAAGCCTCTAAGAGCCAGAATTTGGGGAAGTCTGTCATTTTCCCATATGGGAGTGTATCTTGTAGGATAAGAAACACCTATTATTTTTTTAAATGTATCCCATATTTTACACATTAGCATTCAGGTGGGCAACCCTCTAGCGCCATCTAAAACATGGAGTGGTAGCCGACCCTTAAATGCATATGAAAACAATCGTTGAGTGGGAGGGGGTATCTGCTCAGATTCCCAACCAGCAAAGTGCAGTAGTTGGGATGCAAAAAAGTATATCCTTGGATTAGGAACTGCCAGTCCACCCGCATTTTTGGGATGTTGTAAGGTCTCCAGTTTAATACGAAGGGGTTTTGTTCCGCCATATTAATCACCTAAATATGGTATTAAGCTTAATAAAAATCCGTATGGGTAGCCAAATCAGGGCATTGAGTAAAAGATAAAGAAGCTGATGCATCCATATCATCTTGATTAAGTTGATGCGGCCTATTAGCGAAAGAGGGAGCTTATTCCAGGTTTTACTTTGGTTTTGAAATCTAGAACGTAATGGAAGTATATTATCCACAATATATGACTGTGGGGAGTCAGAAATAGTTATACCTAAATATTTTAGAGAGGACACAACCTTAAGATGGGAAAGAGAAAATGGTAATGAGTCTGGAAGGGGATCCAGGGGCATCAGCATGGATTTCTCCCAGTTTATGCCTAATCCGGATAACCTGCCAAACTCCTCAATATATTTCATTACTACCGGCAAGGATGAGCAGATATTGGTCAAGAAAAAAAGATCATCTGCATTTAATGATATCTTTTCCTCCATATCTCCCCTAATCAGACCTGTAACATCAGAAGATGCCCGCATAAGACAAGCCAAGGGCTCTATAGCCAAGGCAAAAAGCAGGGAGGACAGTGGACACCCCTGCCTAGTGCCCCAAGAGAGTCTAAAGCCAGGCGATTGAAGGCCATTGACCCTTACTGATGCCACCGAGGCGGTATAAAGCAACCGCACCCACTGGCAAAAGCTACAGGTATAGCCATCCGACACTATCAAAAGCCTTCATTGCGTCTAGCGCCAAAAAGGCATGGTTTGAATGGCCTGGAGCCGGAACCTGCATATTTAAACATGCATGTCTGATATTAAATGCAGTTGTCTTATTGGGCATAAATCCGACCTGATCTGAATGAATAATATGTTTAATAACCTTATTTAATCTGGTAGCAAGTATCTTAGCAAGAATTTTAACGTCTGTAGAGAGTAGAGAACTTGGTCTTTAAGATTCAGAATATAACAGGTTTTTATCCATTTTAGGTAAAACTACTATTATAGATTGACCCATAGTGTCTGGAAGCCGACCCAAATGAAAGGCCTCATTTAATGTACTAAGGAGGGCAGGAAGCATCTCTTTATTGTATTTTTTATAGATCTCTATAGGGAGACCATCAGCCCTTGGGGCTTTAGAATTAGGGAAGCTAGCCACCGCACTCTCCACTTCCAATAGAGTGAGTGCAGCATTAAGAATCTCTCTCTCCTCTATTAGGATAACCGGAAGATTAATACTGGCCAGATAACTGGATAGCTCTGCTGGATTATAGTCAGCCCTAGAAGTATATAGATCCTGATAATAGGACTTAAAAATGGATATAATAGGGCTAGTCTGATTGAGCACCTCCCCTTTTTCATTCATTAGAGCTGAGACGTGTGGATTAGTTAGAGTGAGACCTTACTCTCTGGGCCAATAATTTACCGTTCGCCTCTCCCTTAGCCCAGCTAAGTCTCTTCTGAAAGAAGAGCTTATTCCTAGCCCTAGATTCCAACAGTTCATTCAACTTGTTTTGAGATAAGAGCCATTCTTGTTGGGAATCCGGAGAGGAATTCTGAATATACCTGGCTTCAGCCGCCTAGGTATTGGCCTTTGCAAGTTCGAGCTCTCTACGGGAAGCACTTTTAATAACGCTTATATTCTGGATTAACAGCCCCCGAAGATAGGCCTTAAGAGCATCCAACTCGTATGGAAGCAGAGCCCAGATTAAGGGGCCAGAAGTCCACAATACGAGTGGAAATGACATCCTCTTTGGGAAATAGTTCCAACCAGAAGATGTTCAGCCACCATGGCATATTGGACACCCGACGCCCTGATGTTAGGGTAACTAACAGAGGGGAGTGATCTGAGATTCCTCGAGGTTCAATATTTACATCAACTATATATGGTATAACATTAGCCGAACACAAAGCCAAATCAATTTTAGATAGTGTGTTATATGTTTTGGAATAACATGTGTAACAACTCCCATTTACTTTTGCTACAGCTGAATGGTGGGCGTCTCTAATCAAGCAAAATCTCTGAGTAATGTCTGAGGGTGCCTACTCTTTCCCGCTCCTCCATTTTCCTATTGGCCCATCATGTGATGGCTGCTTCATTGGCCAATAAGAATGTGCATGAGGTGAAAAAGGGGTGGGGACACACTCCATCAATATCCAAAATTGGCAGAGCTTATTCCATTCAGAAGAGAACAAAAAAAATACTATAAAAAAAAAACTGTTTTGTTTAAATATTGCATAGTAGTATTTTGCATTCTTCTTTTGAGCCAGCAGGTTATGTTTTAGGCTCCTTTTCACTTTGTGAGCCCCTCAATTTGCCATTTCATATACAGGGGTTGGTTTACCTAAACTGGAGAGTGCACAACCTGTGCTTCTAACTTCAGCTTGTAAGCTTTGACAAAATGAAAGCTGTGTTTCTGTGCACAGCTGGACCAGATTTTTCACTCTCCAGTTTCAGTAAATCAACCCCATAGTGTGGTGACTGCCATTTTTCCTCACTAGAAGAATGTCAGTCACTGCTAGGACACACAGAAAACAATTGTTTTCTATGTGCCTTATTCACACTGCAATGCAGCCTGAAGCTGCGCTGCAGTGAGCTGTGATAAAAAGCAGACATGCTGCATTTTATCGCAGCGCACAGGACAGAATTGCATGTTGCTGTACAGCATGGCACATGTGCTCTCATGTCTAGCGTGGTCAGTTTGGAATAGGAAAGCAGGGGGGCTGGCAAGTTACCAGGCATCTCACACAAAGGAACCAATAAAAATAACAGGAAACCTTTTAACTCAAGTACATGGTACAGCAGGCACATATCAGAAACACAAAATGTTGCGGTAACATATTCTTTAAACACTTACTGACCATGCTATAACAAAAGGACAGCTACAGTGTGATCGGCCAGTTCTGGGAGGGCATCATATGACCTCCTTCCATGATCTTCCATGATATTCTTCCATGATGACGGGGGACAGTCGGGACATCAAAGCCCCACACTTACCCCATCTAGGAAGCGGGCGGGTGGGCAGCATATCCGGCAGCTTTCTTCCTCCTCCTGTGGTGTGGATCACGGCGACTTCTGCCGTGCATCCCCCTCCTCCTCCTCCTAAGCATCCAATAGGATCACCTGACCTTTCAGCCAATCGGGAACTGGGTATCGGACCCACGCTTCCTGATTGGTGGAGAGGCAATTCAGTGTTAGAAAAGTGAATATTCATTTGCTTTTCTAACACACCTGGGTGGGCTCCAAGCGCAATGCTCTGCGCCACGAGTCCACCCTATTTTGAAGCCTATTAGACAACCACCGCTGTAATTCATGCGCCTGGTATCCTGAAACGGGGCCGGATGCATGAATAGGGGGTGGCCACGGCAGCCTTGCATAGATACATGCTATGCATGAATCTATCTATTAATCATATAGGGGGTGCCATTGATAGAGGGGGTGGCGCCTGTGCGCCCTTAATGGACAAGTCGTCCCTGGCCCTGATTATCAGTGCAGCCCCGCCTATCAGTGCTGCCAATCAGTGCCCATCAGTGCTGCCAATCAGTGCCTCCTCATCAGTGCCACCTATCAGTGTCCATCAGTGCCGCCTATCAGTGTCCTTCAGTGCTGCCTATTAGTGCCCATCAGTTCCACCTGTCAGTGCCCATCAGTGGCACATTGCAGTGCAGACTCATCAGTGGCTCCTCATCAGTGCCCATCAGTGCCGCCTCATCATTGCAGCCTATCAGTGCTGCTTATCAGTGCCTAGCAGTGCTACCTATTAGTGCCCAACAGCGCAACCTCATCAGCATACATCAGTGAAGGAAAAAAATTATGTGTTTGCAAAATTTCATAACAGAAAGTAATAAAAACTTTTATTTTTTCAAAATTTTTGGCCTTTTTTCAGTCGATTAGCAAAAAAAAAACAAAAAAAAAAAAAAAACAGTGGCGATTAAATACCACCAAAAGAAAGTTCAATTTCATGGGTACAGTGCTGCATGACCGTGCAATTGTCATTCAAAGTGCGACAGCGCTGAAAATTGGCCTGGGCAGGAAGGCGGTAAAAGTCTCCAGTAGGCAAGTGGTTACAGGATAAGCTCAGCTTTGGGAACATGTTATATGTGTAGTGCTACCTCCTGCAAAGGCCGCTGGAAGTTGCTTGTCCCCATTGGTTGCTCTGACCTTGCAAGTTTCCCAACACCTCTAATACTCTGGGTTCTGACATATTTAAAAAAAAAAAACATAAATTGAAAACACACCAATAATTAGTAAGGTTTGCTGTAGAGCTGCACAATTAATCGTTAAAAAATGGCGATCTCGATAGAAAATTACTTAGGACCCCCAAACAATGTATGTATTTTTTTAACAGAGACCCTAGAAAATAAAATGGCGGTCGTTGCAATATTTTATGTCACACTATATTTGCGCTGCGTTCTTTCAAACGCAATTTTTTGACAAAAAATACACTTCAGTGAATTTTAAAAAAACTAACTAGGTTAGCCCAATTTTTTGTATAATGTGAAAGATGATGTTACGCCGAGAATCATGAGCGAATTGTGACTCTAAGCAAAAAAATTGTGATTCTCATTTTTTCCAGAATCGTGCAGCTCTTGTTTGCAGGTTAACACTTTACTGGGATATAAAGTCAAACAGACTAGAATGGACACAGGTGTAACCCAAGTTGAGTGATAATGCAGGAAAATTAATTCAAAGAAACACACAAAGAAATAACAGTAATATAAATTGTTACAATGGATTGGTTGAGAAAGAGATTTATGACCCCAGAACAAGAGGGGGAAGAGGAGACTTTTAGTCAGTCCACTCACTCTAGGCCCTAATGACACAAGAAATACAGGATAATCAGTAGTAAATGGTGTAGAAGTTAACCTTTAATAAACAGTAATGTAACGGTTAGCAAGTTATGTTCTGCCACAGGTTCTATGAGTCCCTCTGGAAGAAAGGAGGTCTTTGAAGTGTCGGTATCCTTGATCTTCAACTAGCTATGATGGGGCCAGAGATGTTACAAGGCAATTACAGTTGAATGAGGCTGAATGTAAAAGTTGTTATATTTTCCTAGCAAAGACCCTCAAATTGGCCAGGTGTAACGATGTCTGCCTGCAGTGTCCTTGAGAATAGTGTCAGAGATAAGATGGGCTTTTGCCCGCTCACCAATCCAGCCGATACACTGGTTCTGTAAGGCAAAAGTCCCTGCACAGGCTCTTGAATGTCCACAGAGTGTTGTGAGGCACCCCACTGGCTACCTGTAGACTCCTGAACTCAGCAATGACTGCATAGATGTGCAGGAAATGTGGACCCGATCAGCAGTGCAGCAGATGTGGTGACATCGACAGTCACCCTGCGCCTAGCGATGCAGCCCTCAGAGGGAAAGGTCCCAACTCTGCCTAGAATGCAGTGTCTGTCAACAACACCCGGAGCAACAGCCTCCTGCTCTTGCAGCTCTGAAGCCCGTGTCCCAAGAGAGATTTCAATTTATCTGCTTTCCAAGAATTCCTTTAGTCTTTCAGCACTCAGTAACTTGTAGTTACAAATAGTATAAAATATATGGTAACTTCAGGTGACTGGACTACATGTCCCACAATCCTCTGCTGCCAGTGAATGGCTTTTCCTCTACATTCAGGAAGTGATGCGATTATCTCCTGGTTGAGCACTAGAGCAAAAGTGCTCTATGTATAGCATTAGAAGAAGTGTCTTTGAATGAAGATAGTAACACAACCAGCACCGAACTACAAATGTTCCATTCATTTTTAGGGTGTAACATTTAATATGTTCCTGCTCCTGCAGCAGCTCGTTGATCCGAGCTCTCGCTGTGACAACAGTACGGGGAGAAGTTCCTCTGTACAAGCTGTCACTTTTTTTTTTTAAATTCTTTATTTGTGAAATACACGTTATATTGCAAATCATACAAATATAGTCAATCAAATGTAATAACACAGAGGTTACAACTTTATATTAGTTCAAAACCGATGAATCTCTGTTATTCTGGTCGCATCCCTCCCACCTTGAACGCCTTTTTGGAAAAAAAGGACTAAACCAACTTTGCTCGGTAAGCTATCTCAAGGTATGGGAGCCCGCTGAGTCCCCTGTGTGCTTAATCTCTTATAAGTATGAAACCAGTAACTTACAAGGTATGACCACGGGGTCATTAGTTTCTATTATTAATAATGTGACCTTAGTGGTCCTGAGAATGCTAAAAAGGGGTAAAGAAAAAACAATAGATGAAAGTGAAGTGGAAAGAGAGGGGGCGAAAACAAAACATAAATAAATTAAAGTAAAAAAAATTAAGAAGGGGGGGGAGGGAAGGGAAAGAGTAGGAAGGGGAAAGGGAAGGGTGAGGGGCGACCCGGGGGGTCAACCCGGTCTCCTCTCCTCACCCCCCGGCCCCCCCCGGTCAACCACCAGGCACCACTGTTACCTGTCTGTGCCTCCTCGTCCTGTTTCGTCAATTGTTTTCCTGTGTTTACACTAACAGCCCCGTGTGCTCCTCCGAGTAGAAAAATTCACGCCAATAGTACCATTTCTTAAGAAATTTTTCACTGTTTCCTTTGTCTGTTGCTATCAGGTCTTCCATTTCGTAAATGTCGGCAATTTTCTTTAGCCACATCGCGACTGTCGGGGGTTCCGTTTGCTTCCAGAGCAATGGGATACAACTTTTTGCTGCAGTGCTCAACAGGGGCAAAATCGACTTCCTGTAAGCTTTGCTCGGGATGTCATGGTGATGCAGTAAAAAGAATTCTGGGCTCCTGGGTAGCTCCCTGTCCGCGAACTTTTGAACAATTCTATGTACCTCGGACCAAAAGGATGATAAGTGTTTGCAGGACCAGAAGATGTGGAGAAGGGTGCCCACCTCCTCTCCGCACCTCCAGCAGAGATCCGAGCTCTGGGGGAACATCCGGTGTAGCCTATCTGGTGTGTGATACCATTGGGACAGTATTTTAAATCCCGCTTCTTGCTGGTTCGAGCAAGTTGAGGTTTTAAAAGTGAAAAAAAGCATTCTCTCCACTTGCTTCTCGGTAAGCTGTATGCCCAGATCCCGTTCCCATCTGATTATGTAGGGGGGCTTATAGCCTGTGGGAGTAGCGATCAAGAGTTGGTATGTGAGCGAGATGGTGTGTCGCATTGGTTCTTGGTCTAGACTTATCTGCTCGAAAGGTGTCAGGGGTCTCAGATACGGTGGCGGTGGGATTTGTGCTTTAATAAAGTGAGCTAATTGTATTTTTTGCCAGAAGGAAAGGCAGGCTAAGAGCGGGTCTTCCATAATAGCTTTCCTGGTCAACCACTGTCCATTCAGTATGAAGTGTCGGAGTTGGCTCCTGTCACTGCCTTTCAGCTCCTGAAAACTGTCGTCTTGACACCCCGGCCTAAAGTCCGGGTTCCCTATTACCGGGGTAAGTGGGGAAGGGGCCGGTGCAATCCGGTATTCTCGATTAGTCTTCTGAGTAATACGCCAAGTCTCTCCTACCGTAGGGTGGTTAGCTACTTGAGCTGGTATGCTTTTCTGACACCAGGGTAACCCCCTTAACTCTAACCCCGAGAGAATTTGCTCTATTTGAATCCATTGTTTAAGTTTTTCGTGTTTGCACCAATCCAGAATTCTCGACCAGTGGCACGCAGCGTGGTACAATCTCACATCTGGTAGGCCAATGCCACCTGATGTTTTAGGTAGTCTTAGAATTGCCTGTGCCAACCTTGGACGTTTCTGGGCCCAGATGAACCTACCTATAGTATTGTTTACAGTACGTAAGAAGGCATTTGGAACCTTGACGGGAAGGGTCTGGAGGTGATATAATAAACGTGGTATGATGTTCATTTTTATTATGCTACACCTACCAAACCAGGAGAACATGCCTGATTGCCATTTCAGAAGATCCTTTTTAATGTCTGATAGTAGTGGGGGAAAATTAATTGCGAACGTGTCCTCCACCTTACACGGTAGGCGGATACCTAAATATGTAATGTATGACCCCGCCCACTTAAATGGGAAGTCTAGTTTTAGAAGGTTAAACAAGGAATCTGACAAGGAAATATTTAATGCTTCCGACTTTTGGATGTTAACTTTGAAAGCCGATAATGTGCCATAGGTCTTTAACTCTGACATTAAGTTAGGAATAGAGACCAAGGGGTTCGTTATGAAAAAAAGTAAGTCATCGGCAAAGGCTGCCGTTTTAGGGGCTAGGGATTCACTTAGACGAACTCCCGATATATTAGGATTATCTCTAACTGTACGGAGGAAGGGTTCTAGGGATAATATAAAAATTAGTGGGGACAGGGGGCACCCCTGTCTTGTCCCATTGGAGATAGCAAAGGGGGCGGAAAGCTGGCCATTGACTTTCACTTGTGCTGTGGGCTTGGAGTAGATGGCGTGTATCCAATTCATCATCCGTGTCCCCAAACCTATCTGGCGTAGTGTCTCAAATATGAAGGGCCAATTCACTCTATCGAACGCCTTTTCGGCGTCGGTAGAGAGAAGTATCAACGGGATTTTCCGTATTCTGGCTGCGTGAATCAGATTGATCGCCTTTGTGGTGTTGTCCCTCGCCTCTCTAGAGGGTACGAAACCTACCTGGTCCAAATGGACCAGCGAGGGGATTAAGTCTGACATCCTCATGGAGAGTACTTTAGTGAATATCTTTAGATCGATGTTAAGGAGTGAAATTGGTCTATAGTTTTGACATAATAAAGGGTCCTTGCCCTCCTTGGGGATTACTGAGATGAAGGCCCGTAGGGTATCCTCCGGGGGAAGTGCCCCCTCCCCGGCGTCATTGTAAGCCGCTAGAAAGTGTGGTGTCAGAATGTTGCTAAAAGTCTTAAAATACGTTAGCGTGTATCCATCAGGGCCTGGGGCCTTACCTGATTGCATACGTGCTATGGCTTTCAATACCTCTTCTCCCGTCAACGGCTCCTCCAAGGTCTGTAAGACCTCGTCAGGTAACCGAGACAGGCCGGATTTCTGAATATAAGCCCTTATTGCTTCCCGTTCACGGGATTTCTCGAGTCCCGAGGAGGGGCGTGCAATATTGTATAATGCGGTATAGTAGTTACGAAACTGTTCCAGTATTCCCTCTGTGGTGTGTACTTTGGATCCATCATCTGCCTTCAGTTCTGGGATGAAAGCTTGTGCCCACTGGGTTTTCAGGGCCCTCGCTAACAGCCTGCCACACTTGTTACTGTGTTCATAAAAAGTGCGTTTACACTTTGCTAAGACTGCCTTAGCCCTATCTAATGCCAGGGATCTCAATTGACCCCTAAGGGACGTAAGCTCCCGTAACGTCTGCGTAGCTTGTGATTGTTTGTGGGTAGATTCCAGACTCCTGATTTTCCCCAATAGGTCGAGAGTTTGCTGAGCTCTCTCCTTTTTGAGACGGGTACCTATTTTTATCAGGATCCCTCTAATGGTGCATTTGTGGGCTTCCCACACCAGCAAGGGGGCGCATTCCCCTTCTGCATTTGTTGAGAAAAAATTCCTCATTTCTCTCGCCACTTCCTCTATCACCTCCGGTGACTGGATCAGTGAGTCATTGAGCTTCCACTGCCATTGCTTGGGTCTAAGGGGTAGTAAATCTATGTCTACAAACACCGGGGCGTGATCCGAAAAGGTGATTGAACCTATGGATGCGGATCGTACTTTGGATAGGAGAGATTGGGGTAACAGGAACATATCGATTCTGGTATATGAATCGTGGGGATTTGAGTAAAAGGTAAAGTCCTTCTGGGTCGGATGCAATATCCTCCAGACATCTACCAGATGAAAAGCATAGAAGTTCTTTTTCAGGCGTTTGAGTGCTGCGTATGAGAGTTGGGAAGATTGCCTAGAGGTGTCTAACAAAGGGTCCATGGCAAAATTAAGGTCGCCCCCCAAGATCACCTCACCTTCAGCGAAGTCAAATAGTTTGGTCAAAACGGGTTCCAGGAATTCTACCTGGCCCGTGTTGGGGAGATACAGGTTCACCAGGGTTACCAGGGAGCCACCCAAAACCCCCTTCACAAACAGAGCCCGGCCCTCCTCATCATTCCAAGCATCGTGGAACGTCCACGGCACTGTGGAACGTATCAACATGCTGACTCCCCTGGACTTGGAGTCAACGGAACACCCGTGATAGACAGTCGGGAAATAACGGTCATTTAATTTCGGGATACTATTGGCACGAAAATGAGTTTCCTGGAGGAAGCATATGTGGGCTTTCGCATGACGTATGTTAGATAACACCACGGATCTTTTCTCGGGGGTGTTAAGCCCCTTTGTGTTTATGGACATCAACTTAATGGACTCCATTATACTTATTCAACCGTCTAGGTCAGGGCGAGGACCAGGGCGGGCCGGAAGGGCAAGCAAGGAGGGAGAGAAGAAAAAAAAAAAAAAAGGGGGGGGGGGAGGGGGGGTAGGGCAGGCGGAATAGACAGGGGAGGAAAAAGTAGGGAAGAAGAGAAGGTATTAGTGGAAGATGAAGGAAGAAAAAGCAGAAAGAAAAATGGACGAGTTACTTAATTGTCAGTGAACTCGGGTGACTAATGCGCTCTGAGCGCAGAAGAGACTTAGTCTCAAATACACCCGTGGAACTACCTAACAGGGCTCCAGAGGGGTGTCAACCTATGTGGGGTTGTGGCTGCACTAGACGGGACCGAGAGCTCCCTCTCCAGACCCACCACCAAGATATCATATTGTAAGAACACACTAAAAAATATCAAACAAGCATTAAGGCAGCAAATACAGTGAACAATCTAACTTATATAACAGGGCTAACTGTGTCCAAGAAGAGCCCGCTCCTGACAGGATCCACCACTTCCGACCCTCCTCCCCTCCACTGCACGGATACATAGCACCCTGTTGTTCTCTAAAAACGACCCTAGTAGCTATCTTGAGGGCGCACGTGTAACATCATACGCCTTACTTACATATAACTACTCATGTTAGAACATACATTTAAACAATTGGCTTAGCTCAAAGTATAATTTAACCTCAGGGGCTCAGAATCCTAACCAACAAAGCCCGCTTAACTCGCAAGGACCGAGACCCCTGCTCCGAAGGAGGAGTGTTCTCTCCCTGTGCGTCAGTGGGGGTCACGATCCCGACCCAGTCAGTTTTGGGCTCCACGTGACCCTCCCCCGTTGCCCAGGAGGCAATAAGCCGAGATAGACCATCGTCCTTCGGGTCCCTTATTGCCGCTCCCCCATAGCTGGTCAGCCTCCTCCATGACTCCCTCCCACCCCCTCCCCGCCACCACCCACAACTACGCTTTAAATCTAATCATGCATTGCAACCTATATCCTGTAACATATACCGAGCTGCGTCTACACAAATACCTGGGCGAAAAGAAAACCTTTGCGCCTGAAGTAAAACACAGAGAGGTTGTGCTTAATTAAATAAAGGTCTTGGAAGGTATACCTGCAGTGTGCAATGTTAATGACTAATTATTTCTCTGTATGCATTCGGTCAAAGTAACTCATATCTTAGCAGGCGTCAGGTTGATCTTCTCTGGCCTCGTTTTCACCATGTCTGGTAGTGTTTTCACCTGCATGACCTCTCGCTAAGTCTCGCATAGTCTCCAGCCTCAAACGTTCCGGGAGGCGAGAAGCCATACACACAGTCTGCAAAACATGGGCATGCCGCTGGGAGGGGGGCCAAGAGGTCATAGCAAACCGGTAGAGGGAATCACTCGGAGAGCATCAAACAGATCTCAGCAATGAGAGAAAGAAAAACAAAAGTATAAAAATATAGTAAAAAAAAAAAAGAGGGGGGGGAGCGGGAGAGACGGCTCATCGAACGAAGCCATACACTTCAGGCATATTAATAAAGACTCAGTTCCATGCAGCCGTTTAAGAGGGTCGACCTGTAACTTACTTGAGAATAGTAAGGGGTCTCAGGGTTCCAGGTCCCCCCTTCCCCCACCGGGAGTGGGTTCCCTCTGACGACGTCTTGCAGAACGGCGTGGAAGTCCCCCCTGGACACTCTGGGAAGCAGGCCGAGGATCGTTTTTTGGCAGAGGCCCCAGCCAATTCCTCAGCGGGATCGGCTCCATATTGAGGAAAGTAAAGAGCTCGGGAAGTTCTGAATGGCGCCGGAGGGTGAAATAATCTGCGCCTTTTCGGATGGTCAGTTGCACCGGGAAACCCCACCGATATGTTAGCTCCGCTCTGTTTAGTCTCTCCAGCAGGGGTTTGAGCATAGATCTTCTCCACAGTGTGGCTCTGGAGATATCAGGGAAAATAGCTATTTGCGCTCCATCAAAGTCCACCGTTCCTTTGAGGCGAGCCGCCCGCATAATCTGCTCCTTGTGGCTATAACGATGTAGGCGGCACAACACGTCGCGTGGTCTGTCTGCATCTGCCAGTCTAGGACCGAGCGCCCTGTGAACTCTATCGAATTCCAGGGACGCTGGTAAGTCTCCATCAAGTATGGTGTGTATGATGGCACTCACGGTTGCTGACAGGTCCTCCTGACCGGTGGCTTCTGGGATCCCTCGGAACCTTAGATTCTGCCTGCGGCTACGGTTCTCCAAGTCTTCGGCGTGCAATTGTACTTCTGCCAGTTGTTCTTGGTGTCTCTGCTGGGCTTTCTCCAGCTGTGTCACACGTAGTTCTAGTGAGCCCACCGAAGCCTCTTCTCTTGTCAGTCTGTCATCAATCACTTGTACCTCCGTACGGATCTCCTGTAGATCTCTGCGGTGCTGCTCCTCCATTCTCATCACCAACGCCTCCATGTCCGCCTTGGTGGGGAGGGCCTCCATGTCTGCTTTGGTCGGGAGTGCCTTCAGCAGGGCTCGAATGTCCGAGTCATCCCCGAAGCTCCGTGCAGAGGGGCTGGTTCCCATCTGACTGCCCATGGACGGGTTTAATAAGGCTGGTATTCCTGTCAGGGGCTGCGAGCTTGCCTGCTGAGGGGAAGCCATTCCGCCTGTGGAGGAAGATGGACGGGTCCCGCCACGCGCTGAAACCGTGTAGGCCTCCGGGCTTTCTTTAAGCTTTTCTCTGAGAAAACGGTCTATCTGTGAAGCCGGATTTGTTCTGGAAGATCCCCTGTGCTTGCCTTTCTTCCGAGAGCTCATGGCCGAAAAATACGGTGTTGAAATGATAGCATAGCTGCCGTTGTAGTGGGTCTGGAGTCAGGAGCTCAAGCACTAAGCGTCCTCACTCCGCCATGTTCAGGCCACGCCCCTTGGCCCAATCCATCTGGAAGTTTCTCCTTCAACTTCTTGTCTGTCTCAGTCTGATCGCAGCTCCATGTGACAAAGGGCAGCTGTCACTTTTTTAAAAGAGAGCGGCCATCTCAATCATTCACAGCAATCTGTAAAATAATGAACTACAACTACCAACAGCCTTTGGGGCTGTGGGATTGTAGTTCTTATTGAACTACCAGGGCGCTGTTGAGCACTCCTGTCAGTGTTAAACTGCCTGCCTGTATTATGTACAACAGCTTACACTCACAGTCTGCAGGAGACCTGCATGGCACCAGTGACCTGCTGATTGTTAGTGCAATGCTTTCCAGGCTCCCTAAAAAAAAAAAAATTGTAAATGCACAATTTTTTACCAGCAAAACTTAAGAACTTATGTTTTAAATCAAATGTAAACATAAAATAGAATTGATACAAGACCATTATAGTTTCTCTTTAAATAAAAATGGCTTTTTTTACCACTCCAGAGGAAGCAAAAATGTTAAATTTCAATACAAACAAATTCCACCTCTTAGGCCCCTTTCACACAATCGGACCATTCAGGTCCACCTGTCAGTTTTGACGGCAGACCTGAACGGGCGCTCCATGTTAGTCTAAGGAGCATCGGATGTAAGCGGAGACATGTCCGCTGACATCCGACCCGGTCCGATCCGCAAAAAGCAGACGGATGGCTCTACGTCCAGGTCCGTCGCTGGCGGATCGGATCGGGTGAGATCTGCCAAAAACGGACATGCTGTCCGTTTTCGTCTGATCCCTCCATAGGCGGCAGGGGCACCTGACAAGCCCCTCCCCGCTCAGTGAGCAGAGAGGGACCTGTCATCCGCCGGCTCAGCAGAGATCAACGGACAGATGTCCCACTGAGCTGGCGGACCGAGGCGGGCTCCGTAGAAACGGAGTCCGCCTCGTGTGAAAGGGGCCTTAATCATCAATTCATGCACATATGTGTTTATTAAAAAATCCTTAAATGTATTTTTAAAAGAAAAGGGTGTGGGTACCCGCCTGTTGTATTCCCCTGTACTGCAGAGCCTACCCCAGAACATGTAGAACCAGCACAAGGTGGCAGTCAGTTGTGTTGCAGTGTTCATGTGCTAACAAGAAGCCTGCTTATAGGAGAGGAGAGCAGAGTGACAGAGAGATGAGCTCATCAGTGGGGGCAGGGACATAACCTAGTTGTATTATCTAAATACAATAAAACTCAGCCTGGCTGTGGAGAGAAATTATGTAAATCTCAGGAAATAATGGACAAAAAATACAACTCATATGACAGGTAAAGCTTCATACTTATTTCATCTTTGAATTTAGCCCTTGGGGGGGAGGGGGGGGGTTCATGCATTTTTAAACTTCATCAAAATGTGCATTTTGGAATAAACTGATAGAAAATATTGATTTCAGCTGTTAATAAATATTGCCTTATATTTATGCAAATGTATGTTTAATGTTGGCACCAACTAACTGTGAAATTTAGTTCTTTGGTGCAGTCAAAGGGATATAATCTTGTAAGCAGGCTAAATTAGAGTGGGTTGCCGCATAAAGTTAAAGTCCTGGGAAAGGAGAGATGCTCACTTGCAGCAGTAGCTGCTCCTGCACTGCAAGAGTTAAAATGATATTAAAGTCTTGGTTTTTTTTGTTTAAAAATAACTAACATGTTATACTTACTTGTTCTGTGCAGTGATTGTGCCCAGAGCAGCCCTGATCTTCCTCTTCTTGGGTCCCTCCTCTGTGCTCCTGGCCCCTCCCTCCTGCCGAGTGCCCCCACAGCAAGCAGCTTGCTATGGGGGCACCCGAGCCAAGCCATAGCTCTGTGGATCCATTCTGACATGGAGCCACGGCTCGGCTCCGCCACCTCTTTCTCCTCATTGACTTTGACAGCAGGGGGAGCCAATGGCACCCCCCGCTGTGTTTCAGCAAATCAGGAGGGAGGTTTTTGTGTAACATTACTGGCTCAAGATTGGGTTCAGGTAAGTATTAGGGGGGTTGCTGCACAGAGGTTTTATATCTTAAGGCATAGAATGCCTTAAGATAAAAAACTTTCTGTCGTTAGAACCACTTTAGGTCTAGGGGCCACAAAAATTTTTTTTACTTTTACTTTTACTGAATCCACCTCACCCGCAGGCTCCCTCCAGTCTGTAAGACTAGTCCCTGAAACACCTTCTCTCCTATACTCTCCAGCAATCAAAAGTCTTTTAAAGTTATTATATCCAATTCAGAGACCAAAGCCCTGCATTGGATGTGAAGACGGAAAGGGGCAGTCCACTGTCGGATCGTAGGGGAGCAGAGAACGGTGCCAGTTCCTAGGGGAGTAGAGTAATAAGATAAGTAAAAGAGGTTTTTGAGGCCCCCTAGATCTAAGCAAGCATTTACAGAGGAAGTAAATTTCCCTGGATTGTTTGTACCTATAGGTAAGCCTGTAATAAGGCTTACCTATAGGTACTGTAAATATCTCCCAAACTTGCACAGTTTAGGAAATTTTTACTGTATACGCCACCGATGATGTCATCGGCGCATGCGCTCTGAAGAATCGGCCACCCACGACGTTTCTTCAGAGCCCTGTGCCGTGACCGGCAGCTCCCGTGCACATGCGTGTGTAGCAAGGTCTCCAACCTCCCTCAGTCTAATGAGGACCTCTAGGGCTAGAGATAGCTGACATCCTTCTGTATATGGTGGGTTGTGAGGCATAGTGGGTGCAAGGTGGAAGTTATTGGGCGCCAGACACTTCTTGAATGCAAAAGAGATATTTATTTCTCTTACAATCTTTTATAGGGGAAAGAGGGTTAGGGCCAGGACACCCTTAAGTAGTTGCAAGTTCAACTGGCAGACTCCGAGACTTCAATAGGAGGACAGCCATGCAGGGAAAGGCCTCCGGCAAGAAGCCATATCTGCACGTGCAGGAATGCTGTCTCCTATGGCAACAGTCTTTAACAGTTCCTAACACAAAGCGCAACAGTTCTTTCACCTTCACTACAACTTCTCCTTGTAGTTCTTCAGCCCACTGAGCTCCCAGTCTCTCACTAGACCCTCTGATTCACTGACCCTGAATCCTTTGAGCTCCTCTAATCTTCACGGTGGTACCTTACTCAAGCGTCGTCCCCGCTTCCCTGCTGGGTCCCTAGGTTGGCACTCCAGATACTTCTCAAGCTTCACCCCACTGGCCTGCTTAGTCCCTGGCGTGACACGCAAGGCTGTTCTGCAAGCGTCACCTCCGCTGGCTGGGTCCTTGACTTGATCACCGCCTGAAGTTTCCCGATTCTCCAATGTGCCCATTCGGTGAGAATAATGCTCCTGTACTTTCTTCATTTACTCACTGTGGTCCCTGGTAATAAGGTGGTAGGTCCCTTAGTGGCGACAGCTTCCCTTCTACCTCTTCCCTTCTACCTCCGACCACTGACAGGTTCTCCGGCTGACAGAACCGTCACTTCTGGTTGGACTTCAAGCCGCAATCCCGACCCTGCGCTGCTCTCTTGCTTCTGGATAGGCCCTCACACAGCCTAGCAGCCAGATGCCCCCGGGATAGTCCCAATCTCTGGCCTAGCAGCCGGGGCACACGACACACATTCACCCAGACAGCCGTCCAGGTGGCACAGAACCTCGATCACCTGACTGCACCCAAATATATAGGTTCTCCCAGCAGGCTAAGGGATTCAAGAAAGCCCCTGCCCATTGGCTGAGATACCCCATATACCCAAAACCTGACCTTGGGTTGCCCTTCTCATATCTAATACTACCAAGTGCCTGGCCACCTAGTGGTAGAAGAGAAAAGTGCAACAAGGCCAAACTTAGGGAGCAGCAATCCCTACAATCAACCAGGGTAACTACTCCTGGCAAGTCAATTTGTGAGGAGCATTCCTGCCAAAATTCCAGGGTGCTACAAGTGGAAGTAACATCATGCAGCTCCGGCCAGTCACACACCTGGAGTTCGCGGATCCAGAAGGAAGATGGATGACAACGAGGGCTTCGTTTGCAGGTAAGTTTCAAATAATGTACTAGTGTGCGATGCATACTAGCACATTATGCCTTTACTTTGCAGGTCAGCAAAAAAAGAGGCAGCATTTATTTCCTCTTTAACCCTTGTAGTGGAGATTTTTTCTTTCCCTGGAGATGGGCTTTAAAAGGGGCAGCAGGTTATACTTCAACAAGTCCAGTTCTGCTTATCTGCATCTATTGCATTTCCCCAACTTTTTTCTTTAACTTTAGTTGTGCTTTATTAAACGTCATATTGGATAGGATTCCCTGCATAACCTAATAACATAATGGAGCATCTGTTCTATGATATTTCATTAATAACCTTCCTCTTACAGGTTATGTATCAGAGAACCTCATAACCAAATAACCTGTGTCATGGTATATCCTGCTACAGTGTTCTGTAGATTAAATTAAGAGATCATATATGCATTATTACTGGTTACAATAGGAAAGGAAATATTAGAGAACAGGCAATCCAATCTTGTTTTTGCTTGTGGGTTTCCTACATATAGCACATAATCTCTTTATGAAAATGACTGCAATATGATCTAGTACCTAAGAGAAAGCACATAATCAACAAGTTTAATTAACAATAATAGGAAGGTGTTTTTTTTTTCAATTTCATAAATGGAAGCTTTTGGGTTGGTATTACTCAGATTTTTTTAAAGCGATATTAAACTCTGCCTGATTTTTTTTTTTAATTGGGCCACAGGCGATTAATGCCATAATGTGCTAGTATGCATTGCATATTAGCATTTTATGACAGACTTGCTTGTGAAACAAAGCCCTCCAATGCTAAGCTGTCACCCCTCCTGGTGCTTTCATCTTTGCATAGTCTTCCTCTGGTTGTGCCTGCTGACATGTTAGGGGAGGAGGAGGAGGGAGAGCAGCCCATGGGTGCAGCAGCCATGATAAATGACCAGAAAGATACAGAGCAGGAGGAGCAGGGAGAAAATCCTGATGAGCAGGAAAAGCCTACACTAAGGGAGATCTTGAAAGCTGTTAATAAATGCACTGCTTTGGTGGATACGTTTAAATCATACTTGAGGAGTCTGTCAGAGGATGTTGCGGTGATTAGGCATGACCTCCAGGAAATTAGAGAGCGCACGACAGCCACAGAAAGTCGCATTAGCGACCTGGAAGATAAACTACCATCCCTTATGCGTGACTCACAGACCACTAAGCAATTGGCGGGTGTGAACAGCTCACGGGCTGAGGACCCAGAAAACCACGTGAGAAGAAATAATGTGCGCATCATCGGTCTCCCACAGAAAATGGAGGGCCGAGACCCCACAGAATTTATTGAACACTGGCTCCTTGATATATTTGGTAAAGATGCTTTTACACCTCACTTCTCAGTAGAACGTGCCCACCGAACGCCCACCAGGCCGCTACCACCAGGTAACCCACCTAGGCCCATGTTGGCCCACCTACTCAATTACAGTGACAAAGAGACTATTCTACGCATCACTCGTGAATGTAGAAATATTCAATACAATGGTGCTAGGGTTTCGTTTTACCCGGACTTTTCAGCTTCAGGCTACTTACGCCATGTTGTATCCAGCCAGACTCCGCATTACTGCCAGTGGACAAGCACATTTCTTTGACTCCGCAGCGTCAGCCTCAGATTGGATCAATACTCATGAAGCAGGTCTGCGCTGACGACACGATGCTGCTAATGGGGATTGAATGTTACCTCCTACAGGTCTTGATATTGGAAAGAAGCCTTTGTTTGCTACTGGGCATTGTCTATTTTTCCTGTCCTGCTCTGGATGACCCCCACAATCTGTAAGAGGTGAACCGGGGAAAATCAGTTCTACTTTTCTCTGCGGAATTATGGAAGAGTTCCAAGTATGCTAATGTTACACCCAACTTAATACCTTTTTATTCTGTGCTGGGTTGCACGGATCATGCCTGCGTATCTGCATGGACTATGGCTGGCAGCTGTTTCGCATGTTGCATTCTGCCTGCCGGTATTTACTGTCTGTTGCCCAGACCCTATGTTTAGTTTAAGGGACAGTAGACCGTATTGGATGGTGCAGTTGCACCACCACCGCTTGTTTTGTTACAGTTATTTGATGATCCAAGACGACTACCTGAGGAGAATGTACTGTGTCATGTTCTGGCCTAACCCTATTTCTGCACCCTGTCTGTCTTACTCTGCCTCACCACTTTTTGCTTGCCTCTCCACTCCCTGGCTGTGTGGTCACCCCCGATCCTGGACACCTGCCCTTTCGGTACTAGTGCTATGGCGACAATACCTGTATTGATCTGGAATGTACGGGGCCTGCGGGACCCATTGAAAAGGGCAATGGTCTCATCCACACTCCGTAAATTATATCCGGGCATTTAAGGCCTTCAAGAGACTCATCTTACCAGGGACGATTTATCTTGTGTGTAATATGCTTGGGTGGGTTGGTCTTATCACTCCACTCACACCTCTTATTCTAAGGGGGTGAGTCTTTTGATACACCGCTCATTAAAGTTTCAGGAACTGGATGTCCTGGTGGACACGTAGGGGGGATATTTCTTTCTATATTGTCAATTGTGTATGCTCTGCTGTGTCATTGCTGTAGTGTATGTTCCTCCTCCCTTTTCAAGGGAAATCCTACAGATTCTCTTGGCATACTTGTCAGATAAACCTGAACTGCCCCCATTGTTAATGGGGGGACTTTAATTGTTGTCTTCACCCGTGGCTGGATAAACAGCCGCCGCCTGCTAGGGGAACTGGTGAAAGGGGCATGGTCCTATGTAAATTTTTACAAGAAGTTGGTTGGATTGACCTGTGGCGTACTAAAAACCCCAGGGAGCGACAGTTCTCTTGTTTTTCTAAATCTTACATGTCTTTATCACAAATTGATCTAGGATTGGGCTCCCACTCACTTCTGCCATATGTGTCAGAAACTAGCTATCTCCCGAGAGGGATACCGGACCATTCTCCCCTGGTGATACACCTGGCCATGGGCTCCATCACTTCGCTCCTGCCGGCTCCATGGTAACTGAATGCTTACTGGCTCAATCTCTTCCCATCCTATGCTGCAGTGCATCGCTCTATCGTAGATTTTCTGGCAGCCCATCAAGGCCAAGAGGGTTTAATGCAAGCGTGGGATGCATTTAAAGCATTTTTACGTGGCATACTCATTGGCCAGGTAACGCTGTTAAACAAAGCTCCCATGGCATGTGGGTGGAACTGGAGCAGCAGGTGCGTCGCTTGGAACAGATATATATTGATGATCCCACGGATTCCAGCAGAAGTGCTTGGTTGTCTGCACAGGATGCTTTAGACCGAGTGGTGACATTCTCTGCGGATAAAAATTGTTTTTTCCCAAAAATCGCATTTTATGAGTAGGGTGAGCAGACAGGGAGACTTTTGGCCAGGATAGCTAGATTGCTGACCTTAGGACGATCCATTGGTGCCTTGTGAAATGGGACTGGGGGACTGACTACTACCACTGATTCTATTATGACCAAGCTAATGTCCTTTTACAGTACCCTGTACCAGTCAAAACAAATTTGTGCACCTGAAAATATCCAAATTTATCTGAACAGTTTTCATTTACCGGAAATGTCTACTCAAAATAGGAAAATGCTTGACTCCCCAATTACATTACAGCTAACATCATTTTGTTACTAAGATCTGGCAAGGACCCCGTTTATCCAGGCTCCTGTAGTCCGATCTCGTTGCTTGAAAGCGATATAAAATTTTTGGCCTCAGGCTTAACAAGGTAATTTCCTCAATAATACATTTGGATCAATCCGGTTTTGTGCCTCAGAAGTCCACAGCTGTTAACTTGAGGAGGTTGTTTCTTAACACCCAAGCGAAGGCAAGTAACAGGGCTTTGTTGTCCTTAGATGCAACCAAGGCCTTCAATAGGGTGGTGTGGCCCTTTTTTTGGGCTGTTCTTGCAAAGTTCGGCTTCGGGCCCACTTTCACATCCTGGGTTCAGTTACTATATAGTCATGCATTAGCGGCCATAAGGGAGGCAGGACGGATTTCAGACCCATTCTCCCTGGGTAGGGGTATGCGTCAGGCATGTCTTTTATCCCCATTATCGTTCACATTAGTGATAGATCCTCTGGCTGCATCTATTAGGCAAAACCCTAACATCATGGCATTTCAGAAAAAAACTAGAGAATGACCCCCCCCCCGCAAGCCATTGCGCCATCGTGCCCAGTTCCCGTTTTATACTCATTAAAATATTTGGGAATTCAAGTTACTTCCCAGCCGCTGGACTTCTGCTGCCTGAATATTACCCCAGTGCTCAGCCGCTTCTGAGATAAAATTTAAATCTTGGACAAGCTCTGGTTGTCCCTTGCAGGCAAAGTAAACTTAGTAAAAATTATCTTTATGCCCCAGTTGTTGTATTTTTTGCATAACACCCCAGTAGTCATCCCACTGTGTGTTTTTCAAGAGGTCAATTTTTTTTTTAGACAGCTGTTGTGGAACGACAAGGTACCTAGAGTGAAGCTTGAATACCTCCAGAGATCTAAAGATGCTGAAGGACTGGCCATGCCCAACCCCTGGCTGTATTACCTGGCCTGCACAGTTGCAGCACTTATGTAAGGGAGTGGGGCCTGCTGCTGCTCCCCCTCAGCCCAGTAAAAGGTTCCTCTCTGAGTATTTTTCTCCATACAACTGGAGTGCGTGATTTGCCTACAGGCTTGGAAGCTGCCGCTTTTGCCAGATCGAATGGTCTATTACCTACTTATAACCTTATCCACAAAGTTTGGTACAAGGTCAGGCAGCTCCAACAGGTTTATGGTTTTACACGTTACAGTCTAATATGGCGTAATAGTAATTACTTTGAACTAGCCAAAACTCAGCAGGCCACGAGATGGAGCCAGTGGCGAATTACTCACCTTCGCCATATCTTTAGTAACGGCTCACTATGTTCCTTCGCAGAGCTGACTGCGAAATTATCCCTCCCTAGGTCCATGCTTTTTACTACATTTAGCTTAAGCATGCAGTTACAGAGCAGGGTTCAGCGGTGGAGTGGCAGCAATCCCCAACCCCGGTGTTTAATATGATGGCCTGAAACGGTCTCTACTAAGGAATTCATATCTCGATGCTATGCAATGTTGCTGAACAACTTTTTGACTTCATTCCCTTTGAAGGCATATGAAATCTGGGAGAGGGACATGGGCCCTTTAATTGATGACCAATGGGAAAAGGCCTTGCAGGCAGTGGCCCAAAGTTCTCTCAATTTGTCACAGAGAGTCATGCAACTGTACATACTGAGAGCTCATTTTACTCCTGTCAGGCTGCATAGAATGGGTATGTTGGATTCCCCTACTAGTGGAAAATGCCTCAAGGATAATGGAGACTTAATTCATTTGATCTGGCGATGCCCAAAGCTGCATCGGTATTGGGTGAAGGTTTTGGGTACCATTAACCTGGTGTTCCAGATTTCTATACCGTTAGACCCCAAACCCTGCCTTCTGGGCATCTTGGATGACCTTCAGTTGCAGGTCCATACAAGAGAAGCTGCTGCTAGAGCTCTTTTTCAAGCACAGAGGGTTCTGCTTAGACACTGAAAGTCCACTGATCCCCCTTCCGATAAAGAATGGCTACAGTGTATGGGAGAAACTCTCAGATTGGAGAAGTATATCTAGCAGCACAGGGGCAGACCCCAAAAATTTGATAACTTGTGGGGCCCATGGCTGGACACACCAGGTTTGAGGCCATTGGAGTTGGTGCTGGATAGATTACTAATAGGACAAGGATAATTCACATGCCTTCTACTTTGGAATATAGGCCTGTTATTGCTCAAGCCGAACTATGTGTATTTCGATTGCTTTTAAAATGACAGCAGTGATATTACTCTTCTTAGGCTTTTATACATAAATATTGAATATGATTAATATTGCCCTAAAAACCAACTTAGTAACAATACACAGTGCATAATACTGAAAACACATAAAAAGAAATTCAAATGTCCATAAGCATATTATTGCTGAAAAAAACTTTGAAATTATGTATCAAAAAATATTCCTTCCTCTGTGAAAATAGATGATACAAAAAAAAAAAAAAATAATATATATATATATATATATATATATATATATATATATATATATATATATATATATATATATATATATATATATATATATATATATATATATAGTGAAGAAAAATACAGAAGAAAAAGTCACCACCACCTCAGTGTGAATTTCCTGCTCACCTTCCAAACATAAATCCCCTTGGTTCAGATATCACTTTCAAACAGGGATCCTCACTAGGATCAGATTATATGTATTCCGATTCCGGGTACAAAGATTTGTCTGTGGTTCTCCAAAGGTAATAGGTTATTTGCTTAGTAAAAATGCATATTGAACAATCAGTATTGCAAGCAGCTCTCCTCCTCACTGCATGTCCAGTGTAACGAAACACCGGAAGTGACGTCACCGGCTCCTCCCGATATATTGTGTCACAGGTCACGTGACTTTCTCAAGGGAAATAAAGCCATGTGACAAACGTGACTTGGAGACGTAGGAATCATTGGATCATCATGCCATCAACCAGGTTTATACATGATTCCTTTGGTTAACAGCTTAATATATGGTAGAGCTGCACAATTAATTAACAAGAATCGTTATTGCGATCTTGACTAAAGTGTTTCACAATTCTTTCTATGCAAGCAATTCTCTCTGCTCTTCTGAAGCCACAGCCGTCAAAAGAAAGGAAGAGAAACACTGGGCAGTCTCCCAAGGATCAAAACATTCTTTATCAGTTGAACTTAAGTATAAACATTGTAACAATTTGTCAATGGAATAGACTGTGTGTAAGTGAAAAAAGTTTAACCACTTTAACACTAAACCTTTTTCTGACATTTGTTGGTTTCAAGTTAAAATCATTTTTTTTGCTAGAAAATTACTTAGAACCCCCAAACATTTATATATATATTTTTAGTAGACACCCTAGAGAATAAAATGGTGGTTGTTGCAATATTTTATGTCACACTGTATTTGCGCAGCGGTCTTTCAAATGCAATTTTTTTGGAAAAAATTACTTTAATGAATTAAAAAAAAAAAAAATTAACCAGTAAAGTTAGCCCATTTTTTTTTTTTTGTATAATGTGAAAGATTTTACATCGCGAAAATCGTGAGAGAATCATGATCTTTTTATTCTAAGTAAAAAAATCGTGATTCTCATTTTTGCCAGAATCGTGCAGCTCTAGTACATGGTATATATATTATACATAACAAATTTTATAGTCATTTAATAATTTACGCTGCACAATACTTTTACACTACTTAAAAGGCTAAAAGGAATAATTTATAACCCCCTCTTTTTAAATAGTTTAAAAATGATTTTAAAATATTTTAAAATACGATCGGGTGGAGAGATATGACTCCATGTAGTGGTGAATATCGGATACAAAAAAAATCAGAAATAAAACAATTTAGATCAAAATCGATGTTCAACCCCAGTGGCAAGAGAGTACCAAGCTCAAAAATCCATCTTGATTCACATTTATTTAATTCTCTAATCCTATTACTCCCCCTTCCAATGGGGCCTAAACTTATCAATTGCCCAAAACGTAAGGCCTGTTGGATTTTTATTATGGCATTGTGCAAAATGTCTGGAGACACTATTTTAGGAAACCGTTCCTGATATTCTGTATATGTTCTTGTATTCGTTTCCACATAGGTTTTGTTCTTCCTATATATTGCAATGAACATGGACATTGCACCATGTACATTACCCCTTCTGTTCTACATGGGATGAAACCTTTTAACAGGTATTCTTTTTTGGTGGTATTAAAGATAAACTCGTTACATTTTTGGCCATTTAGATTGGTGTTCCTATACGCATAGCATCTTTTGCGCGGATAGAAACATTTGCCCTAAAGGAACGTGAATTCATGTGATTTTGTTGATGGGTGCTATCAGATCCCTCAATGTAGGTGCCTTCCTGTATATAAATCGCAGTTTCTCAGGTAGGATGGTTCGTAACTGTCTATCCGCTCTGAGGAGTGACCAATGTTTTTTAAATACCGTATTTATCGGCGTATAACACGCACAGCCGTATAACACGCATATTCATTTTAAGAGGGGAGTTTCAGGAAAAAAACTTAAATTTTAAATAAGGAGCTTTGAAGCAAAATAAGGGTCAGTGCCCATCTGCAGCCTCACCATTGCCATCAATGCAGCCTCATCAGTCCACATCAATGCAGCCTGACCATTGCCATCAATTCAGCAGCCTCACCATTGCCATCAGTGCAGCCTGATCGATGTCAATCTGCAGTCTAGAGGGGACAGTGAGGGGGGCGGGACGAGCGCAGACAGATTACATACAGTGAGAATCTCCTATGATAGACAGAACAGTAGTCCAATGGCGGCCCAGGAGAAGGGACTTCCTATTACAGAGGCCGCCAAGTAAACAGGAGATTCTCACTGTATGTAATCTGAGGGCACTCGTCCCGCCCCCCTCCTTGTCCCCTCCGAGGTAGCTAAAATTAAAGTATTGGCGTATAACACGCACACGCTATTTGCACCTGATTTTCATGGTGAAAAATTGAGTGTTATACGCCAATAAATACAGTATGTGTTCAATTTGTCTATGTTGGATGTTGTAACTTAAAATCATGGGGACTTCTTGATACTGAACCACTTTCCTTTCTTTATCCTAAATTAAAAGGTCCCTTGATAATTTTAATACTTCTTGGATCTTTTCCTTTATGAATTCTTCATTATAGCCTTTATGGATAAATTTCTCCCCTATCATCTGTGCTTTTTCTGGAAAAACTTTCTGACTACTACAATTTCTTTAGACGTATCATTTGTTTCTTTGGTATATTTATAAGCCACGGATCATAATGGCAGCTATTAACTGGTATGTAACAGTTTCTGTCTACTGGCTTGAAGAATGTTTTTTTTGGTTTTTGATTCTCTTCTATTTGTATTTCCAGGTCCAAAAAGTGGATAGTCTTCTCATGGATTTCATATGATAATTAAATATTTTTTTGATCATTGTTTAGTTTCTCAAAGAATTGAATCAGTCTGTTCTGGTCACCATTCCAAATTACAATGGAATACTGGAATAAATTACTTCTTCTTCCCATTTTGCCATACAAATATTGGCAATACTTGGTGCACTTTTTGATCCCATTCCAATCCCATTTAGTTGTCTATATTAGTCAGAATTATACCAAAAATAATTGTGTTGTAATCCAAAGGCTAAACACCTCAAAATAAATCATTTTTGCTTTTGAGATAAGATTACTAAATTTATCCATAGCCCATCTGGAGATTTGAATAGCCTCCTCATGATTTATGATCGTATACAGTGAGGATACATCCGCTGTAGCTATCAGGTATTCCTGTTGTGGTTTAATCTCAATGGTGTTCAGTATCTGAATTAGATGTTTGGTGTCCCTTAGATAGGAGTATGTATGTGGTACCAAAGGTTGCATAAATCTATCCACATATTCTCCCAATCTTGCATTAATGGATAGTATTTCATTAATTATGGGTCTCCCCAGAGGGTTGACTTGATCCTTATGTATTTTTAGCACTGTATAAATTATCAGTACTCTGCAGGTTTCCGGTATTAGATATTTTTTTTCCTTCTTGGTAAGTAGATTCTTCATTCTTCCCCTTTGTATCAATTCATGTAGTTCATTTTTTTTATTGTCTCGTTGGATTTCCTCTTAATTTAATGTACGTGTTGGTATCATTAAGTTTTTTTTTTTACCAAAAATATGTAGAAGAATAAGTATTGGCCTAAACTTAGGAAAAAACCTGTTTTTTTAATATTTTTTGGGGATATTTATTATAACAAAAAGTAAAAAATATTGCTTTTTTTTTTTCAAAATTGTCGCTTTTTTTTGTTTATAGCGCAAAAAATTAAAACCGCAGAGGTGATCAAATACCACAAAAAGAAAGCTCTATTTGTGGGGAAAAAAGGACGTTAATTTTGTTTGGGAGCCATGTCGCACGACCACGCAATTGTCAGTTAAAGCGACGCAGTGCTGAATCGCAAAAAGAGGCTCTGGTCTTTGGCCAGCCAAATGGTCCGGGGCTTAAGTGGTTAAATAATGAGTTCAGCTGCAGCTTTTCAAATGTGTTCTGACACCACATACATAAATATTGAATATGATTAATAGTACACTAAAAACCAACTTAGTAACAATACCAATGCAATTGTGTATAAACGTGATTGACGGCATGATGATCCAATGATTCCTACGTCACCAAGGCAACCGATACGCAAACTGTGGCTTATAAACCCGTCATGTTCGTCACATGGCTTCATTTCTCTTGAGAAAGTTACGTGACTTGTGATGCAACATGTCGGGAGGAGCCGGTGATATCACTTCCAGTGTTTTGTTACACTGGACGTGCAGTGAGGAGAGCTGCTTGCAATACTGATTGTTCAATATGCGTTTTTACTAAGCAAATAACCTATTACCTTTGAAGAACCAATCTTTGTACCCAGAATAGGAATACATATAATCTGATCCTAGTGAGGATCCCTGTTTGAAAGTGATATCTGACCCAAGGGGATTTATGTTTGGAAGGTGAGCAGGAAATTCACACTGAGGTGGTGGTGACTTTTTCTTCTGTATTTTTCTTCACTTCACTATATATATTTTATATATATATATATATATATATATATATATATATATATATATATATATATATATATATATATATATATATATATATAAATTTTTTGTACCATCTATTTTCACAGAGGAAGGAATATTTTTTGATACATAATTTCAAAGTTTTTTTCAGCAATCATATGCTCATGGACATTTCTTTTTATGTGTTTGCAGTATTGTGCACTGTGTATTGTTACTAAGTTGGTTTTTAGCGCACTATTAATCATATTCAATATTTATGTATGTGGTGTCAGAACACATTTTAATAGCTGCAGCTTAACTCACTATTTAATTAGTTCTTAATTATATCCGTATTAGCACTTGAGTAACCTACTTTAATTTAATTTTAGGCTTTTATACATGCTTTATTGTGCTTTATGTATGTGGCCTGTAAGAAGTGATTTGTTAATATTCATGGAAGTTATGAATGCCATCTTGGAAATAATTTTTCAACTACTGCTATATTTTCTGTTTTATTTATTTTTTTAAATAAAATCTTTTCTGATTTAAAAAAAAGATACATTTTTGTTGCAGGGGATGCTTGATATCTGAATTGTATCTTAGTGTAGACTTCTGGGAAAATCAGTGAGCCAATCACACAAGCAGGAAATTATGTTCCTGGGGGCGTTCTGTACACATTCTGTGTACAGGACCCCTCCAGGTAGCCACATTGCATTTTACAGAAAATGACAGAGATACAGATTGAAAAGGAAAGGTAATTTTTGTGCGCATGCATGCGAGCGAGGAAGATGGACGTCTGATTCCTTTTCTCCGCGCCGTCAGAAAAAATACACATGCCTAACCAGGCACAGACCGCTCACAATCACCTCCCATCCACCTCCTGCTGCTCTGGAATGTCCCTGGCGGTCTCCGGTGATGTACTGTTCCTCCAAGCAGAAGCTCAAGTATCGGCAGCTTAATAAGGCCTCCCCAGCCTTTGGCAAGGGCAAGATGGAGCCCGAACCTTCGGAGCCTGACGACACAACCCAGCTCTCCGCAGCAGATCCAGCTTCACCAGCTGACAGTCTCCACCAATTCCTCACGGATCTGGTGAGTCCCCTGCCCACCAAATCTGATAACTTGCTGGCCAAATTCCGTACCATTGTAAGGGACGAGATCACTATGGCCTCCCGCAAGCTCTCGTCTGACTTAGTGAGGGGTCTTAAATAGATAGGCCACCGAACGAATCAGTTGGAACAACACATGGACTTAGTTACCACTGTGTTAGAGGGTCATGAAGAGGAAGTGGACAAGCTGTCAGTTGAGCTGGAGGCCATGAGGGATAAATTGGAGGATGCTGAGAATAGGGCCGGCAGGGATAACCTTCACATCTGCAGTGTCCCAGAAGCTATCACTGACCTACAAGGAACAGCAACTGCTTTCTTCCAGGAACTAGCCCCTGAGATCCTGGTAGACAGGCTGGAATTTGATCGTATCCACTGGTCCCTTGCTCCTAAACCGTCTGATAGTCCCCTGAGAGCCATCATCAAACTTAATTACTATTGCACCAAAGAGAAACTCTTATGCCCTGTACACACGATAAGATTTTCCGAAGGAAAATGTGTGATAGGACTTTGTCATCGGAAATTCCGACCGTGTGTAGGTTCCATCACACATTTTGCATAGGAATTTCTGACACACAAAGTTTGAGAGCAGGGTATAAAATTTTCCGACAACAAAATCGGTTGTTGGAAATTCCGATAATGTGTACACAAATCCGACACACAAAGTGCCACGCATGCTCAGAATAAATTAAGAGATGAAAGCTATTGGCTACTGACCCGTTTATAGTCCCGACGTACGTGTTTTACGTCACCGCGTTCAGAACGATCGGATTTTCTGACAACTTTGTCCGACCGCGTGTATGCAAGACAAGTTTGAGCCAACATACGTCGGAAAAAATTCATGGATTTTGATGTCGGAATGTCCGATCAATGTCTGACCGTGTGTACAGGGCATAACAGTCTGCGAGGGAGCAGCAGGGCCTCTCTCAGGGTAACCCCCAACTGTTTGTGGACCTCTCACCGGTCACTATCGCCAGACGCAGGAGCCTGAAGCCCTATCCCAGATCCTGCAAACCCAGGGGATCAAGTATATATGGGGGTTCCCATTCAGGCTCTCGTTCTCACATATGGGCCACCAATTCCATGCCACTTTTCCGTCCGACCTACGACAACACTTTCTGGAACTGCAGCTTGACCTACCTTCGTCTCAAAAAGAAGCAATGTCCTCGTCCTCCAAACCCGGACCTTCTTGACCTCCTCGTCAGCTTTCTCAAGCATCCCAAAAGTCTCAACCAAGCTACCAGGCACTGCAAGACCTACAGGCCCAACGTTTTCATAAGGTCACTAACAGCTGAAGGTGACCCATTCACTCTCATGAGCAACCTATTGCCCTCTGCCACCTGATCCTGTACTGCACTTGCTGGCACTTATCCAACCATTGGACTGTACACACGGATCTGGATGGCGCCCTGTGGAGTTTGCTTCCTTCCCACCTAACCCCACCCTCGAAACCTGATGTGGGGCCATAGGTGGTTACCCTGTTATAGGCCGCCCCACCTTTGAGATGGCGGCTTGGGATGAAGACTACTTGCCCCACATGTTGTGAAGGGTTCCTGGTTCCAGGTAACATTTCAGCATTCCTCTGCATGTATACAAGTATGGCATTCTATGACTGCTCCTTTGGCTATTGTTCGCTATAAATGCTCTGGGTGACTCCAGGACCGCTAGAGCACTGTTTATTTTGTTGGTTGTTATTTCCATCTCCTTATCAATGTTATACATTTCTGCCTTATAGTTTGATAGAATTCCAAGTGCTGAGTGGGCAGCATTGGACGCTCAGTCCCCCTGGGCTGCCCTGCTTGATGTTGGTGGCCCCAGATGCCCGAGGGATCTGTGTTCCTACACGTTTACATATCTTATAAGGACTAAAAGTGTCCTATTGTTTTTGCTTATTTTTTTATTTACTATGATATCAAAAGTTTGTTCGGTCTTGTGCTAATGACATTTAAGTTAATAACTTCATTTTGTAGAAGGCTTGTGGTTTTGATGGACCCCCTATGTATCGGTACTTGACTAAGATGGCTGTCTTGGCCAACATCCGACCCCGTTGTGGGCCTTGCATCCCACACAGTGATGCATTCAAATGCTCTATGTTCATTATTTTCCGAGAAGCCCTCAGTTTCCTCATGTTTTGTCCTGCTCTCCGCTCCTCTCTTCTTACTTATTTCCTCTCCCTCTTACCCTTCTCTCCTCTTCCTTCAGTCCCGGGGTGTGTGGGCAGAAGATTTTTTAGGCACACCTTTTTGATCCCATGACCCTGAACTGGCTATCCCTAAATGTTCAGGGCATGACCTCCCCCCAAAAACGAGTGAAGGTCTTTAAATACCTCAAAAAACATAACATTGACATAGCATGCTTGCAGGAAACCCATTTTTCCTCTTCTTCCTGCCCCAAATACTTTGATGCCTGCTATCCCCAAGTCTATTTGGGTAATGGCCCTACAAACAAAGAGGAGTCCTCCTTACTCTATGCAAATCGGTCCCCTTTAAATGCAGTAAACAGATAGCGGACCCTAATGGCAGGTACCCTTTACTACAAGGTACTATCCAAGACACTGAGGTGACCATTCTGACTTACTATGCTCCGTATGACAACCCGGGGCCTTTCCTGACTCACATCTGCTCCCTTTTGAAGTCCCACCAGAAAGGCACCCTTCTCTTGGTGGGTGACTCTAATGTGACCCTGAACCCCTCTATTGATAAATACCCTTTGGAACACAAACCCCCTCCTCCTGCTGCTAAAAGATTCTTACATTCCCTGCAAAGTCATGACCTGATAGATGTCTGGAGAGAGCTTCACCCCTTGGGCAAGGACTACACTCATTCTCATCCTCACCATTCTCACTCCAGGATTGACCACATGTTTGTGCTGTGGAAACGTCTTCCTCTAATTGTTTCCGCCTCTATCTTAGCTGCCCCATGGTCGGACCACAACCCTATCCTGACTGACACTCCCTGCTTAGTAAACCACAACATTCCCCCTGGGTAATGAATGATTCCCGTTTATCTTTTCAGGCAATCCACAAAGCCTCCATGGAATATTTCCGTCTCAATGCTGGGACGGTTTCATCCCCCGTGACACTATGGGAAGCATATAAGGCAGTCCTCCATGGCCATGAAATCCAAATAGCGTTGAAACGTAAAAAAGAGCGATTGTTGGCTCAAAGTTTTTTGGAACAGTGCCTAGAGGCATCGTCAACGGCCTTCAAACAAGCTCCTAGCCCAACCATAAACTTTTGGAAAAGGCCCGTACAGACCACAATCTATGCTTAACCGATGAGGCAGAACATACCCTACGCTAGGCTCACCATAAATGGTATGCCAAGGTGAACAAACCTAATGCGATGCTGGGCAACAAATTATGCACTTTTACCCCAAAATATGCCCCCATTACTCTGCGCACCCGCCATAATATCCTTACCGGTAAACCCTCTCTCCTGGTCTTGAACGAATTTCGTCATCGCCTCGCCAACCTTTACTCTGCCCCCAAACCAGTCTTCCACCCAGGGCCTTGACACCTTTCTGACTGGCTTATCTTTACCTTCCCTATCTGAAACCCACAATTCCCTAATGGACCATGACATACATGTCTCCGAAGTCTTACAGTGTATCAAAAATTTGAAGGTGGGCAAGAGACCAGACCCGGATGGCTTTACAGCATTATACTACAAGAAACTGGCAGATGTCATAGCCCTGTATTTAACGGCCATGTATAATTTGGTTAAAGATGGTCAACCCTTTACACCAAATCTGCTGACCGCCAATATTGTAATGATCCCCAAACCAGACAAGGATCTCTCTTCTTGGGCAAATTTCAGGCCAATCTCACTAATTAACATAGATATGAAAATATTGATGAAAATCCTGGCCAATCGTTTGAATTCCTTTCTCCCACGCCTGATAAAAAAGGACCAGGTGGGGTTTGTCCCAAGGAGACAGGCGGGTGACGCTATTAGAAGGCTCCTCCAAATCCAACAAATAGCTCATACAAAGTTCTTGTCTCTGGACATTAACAAGACCTTTGACACTTTGTCATGGCCATACTTAAAGCAGGTGCTCCACCATTATGGTTTTAGCACCTCTTTCTTGAGTTGGGTGTCAGCAATCTATGACTCTCTCCAGGCCAAAATCAAATACTATGGCTTTGAGTCGCCTCTTTTCTCCATTAAGAGAGGAACCCAACAAGGGTGCCCACTCTCCCCACTTTTATTTATCCTGGCACTGGAACCCTTGGCGGAGGAAAACTGAACCCATCCAGACATAGCAGGGGTAGAAGTAGCGGGTACCCCACACAAAATATCGTTGTTCGCAGACGATATCTTACTGTCCATAACTAAACCTCGAATCGCCCTCCCTAACTTACTTTATCTCTTAAACACCTTTGCGATGTTCTTGGGCCTATCCGTCAACTCTGCCAAATCTAAAGCTATGTCAATCAACCTCCCACCCTCAGAGCTGGCATCCCTACAAACTGCATTCTCCTTTCAGTGGTTGACATCATTGCCCTACCTGGGGATTAGGCTTACTCCATTGTATGCATGCCAATTTTCCTCCAATGTTTGGGAAGCTAGCGGCTATGCTCTCCTCCTGGTCCCATCTTCCGTTGTCCTGGTTCGGTAGAATAGCGACTGTATGTATGACCTACTTCCCAAAACTGCTATACCTTTTTCGGGTTCTGCCAGTCCAGGTCCCTTTCCATATTCTGTGCACACATCAACGCAAGATCTTGCAGTTTCTCTGGGGCTCCAGGAGACCCAGAATTAATAAAACGGGTTTTGTACACCGGTAAGATCAGCGGTGGCCTCTCGGTTCCTAACTTACAAGCCTATTATACTGCAGTGGGCATAGCCCCACTATCTCACCTCCATGAGCAACATCAAATGCCATTACGGGGCACTATTGATTTAATGGACTCTCACCCGACACCATTAGCCTCCCTCCCCCGGCTCCCATGAGCACACCGCCCGAACACGATTGGACCATGTCTGGCACGTTCCCTTTGGCTGTGGGACTCAAATACTCGGCGGGTCTGATTTCTCCTCATCTTCCCCTACTTCGCCTCCTTCGCTGTCCATTATTCCCACCAGGACGCAATAACCCTCAACAGTTCTCTTGGTGGAAAACAAATAGGAGTAAACAGGGTCACTTATCCAGCGCTTTCGATCTCCATTGAGGTGGTGAGAATATCGGAACTGATAACACTACACAGTGCAATATTTACATGAATGCTTTTTTAAATACTATGTCTGTAAGTGCAATAGCTTAAGGGTTGGATGATTTGGGAGAATAAAAGTTTACAGTTTCACACTATGAGGATTCCTTTACTTTCATATGCCCGAGTTGTATAAGAGGATTTTTTGCATGTCCAGTCTGGAGTTGTTCAGGATCAGGATGTCATCCATTTGTCGTGTTGATTGACACTGAATTCCCATGCCGATGTCCTTTTGTTGCTGACAAAAAAAGCTGAATGCATTATACTAAGGCGATTGTTTATTAGGAATCCAGTGAGTGCAATTCCTATAGGGAGTGGAATCGCACAGTGTGGTGATGGTTGAATCAGGGCTGGTGCAAGGAATTTTAACACCCAAGTAGAAACCTCATTTTGCCAGACATTTGGCTCCACCCCCTTTTCCCTGCCCATGTACCCCACCTTTTTATAAAGTGCTACCAATTTGGGGGGTGGAGTCAGTCACTGAGCCTGGAGGTGGTGGGGGGCATCGGTACGGCACCCCGGATTGATGTGTGCTCTAGGCCGGCGCCTACCTTGCCTATAGGTATTGCCGGCCCTGTACAGGGGATATGTACACAGATAATTTAAGGCACTGATGATCAGTGCAGGCCCATCAGTGCCCATGGGCACTGAGTGATACCTATATGAATATATATAGTGGCAGGCGCAGCACTATGAAGTGCCTTATGCACTGTGGCATTAGAAGAATTTTAACTTCTGACCTTTTAGTCCAAACAAGACTATCTCTTACTCTATAATTCCTCTAGCGCCGTTCTATGGAAGCAGTAGGTTTAAAGAGCACACCAAACCTCTGATATCTTCTTTATTAACTTCAGCTTTTCTTCATATATAACACTGACAATTTAGCAGCAGGCAGTGCATGTACAAACATGTGCTGAATAAAGTATAACAAAATGGCGATTCAACTGTTCAATCTTGTCATTTTACATAAAATGATAGATGTATTTCTCTCTTCAGTATCTGTACTCTCACTTTAAAGTTCCTTAGACACTTTATGATCTCTCTGAGAGGTATATCCGAGGCTTAAGAAATAGTTTTACTTGTTTGATATTGCAATTTGCAGTTTGCATGCTTGTTTGCTTGTTTGAACATTTGCTATGCTGTTTGGTGATGTTTGTTTGAACGTTTGTTTGGTTTGTTTGGTTTGGTGGAACTACAAGTGAACACATAACTAGTTCAGTATATAGTTCTAATCACATTATATAACAATAGTAACATATATAACTGTATTAAATACCTATTTTGGCCACTTGCTTCCATAAAACTGAACTCTGGCTGGATCTGCAATCTGTTCAGGTCCACTCTCTCTGATATAATGAGATCTAGCAATGTGCTGGATAATTTCCAGACAAAATAATAGGTGTAAGGCTGGCTGTGATTGGCCAAGACTCTTGCTCAGTGTGAGAGTGGCTGTGATTGGCCAAACTCCATGATAAGTCACAAAGACTTAACTCTATGATTTCTGGTTTGCTTCTGTGAACACAATATACAACTGTTATATGACATCCATATATTAAGTCACAATAAATAACTCTGCTTTTTATCTCTCACATGTGAGCATATAAACTGTATTAAGGTTATTAGCAGGTCTAGCTGTACATGCATGTAAGTCACATTAGTACCTAGGACAGGTCTTAGCTGGCCAGCTACATATATATATATATATATATATATATATATATACCTATATGCCACCTCCATCAGTGCAGCCTATCAGTAGGAACCCCTCATGATGGGCACAGTAGGTGTACAGACCCCGGAAATCAGCACAGAGATGGTGAGAACCCCTCATAATGGGCACATCAGGTGTACAGACCTGGGAACTCAGTACAGAGATGGTGGGAACCCTTCATAATGGGCACAGAAGGTGTACAGACCAGGGGACTCAGCATAGGTATGGTGAGAACCCCTTATAATGGGCACATCAGGTGTACAGACCTGGGAACTCAGTATAGAGATGGTGGGAACCCTTCATAATGGGCACAGCGGGTGTACAGACCCGGAAACTCAGTACAGAGATGGTGAGAACCCTACATAATGGACACAGCGGGTGTACAGACCCAGGAACTCAGCATAGGGATGGTGGGAACCCCTCATAATGGGCACAGCGGGTGTACAGACCCGGGAACTCAGTACAGAGATGGTGGGAACCCTTCATAATGGGCACAGTGGGTGTACAGACCCAGGAACTCAGCATAGGGATGGTGGGAACCCCTCATAATGGGCATAGCGGGTGTACAGACCCGGGAACTCAGCACAGGGATGGTGGGACCCCTCATAATGGGTACAGCAGGTGTACAGACCTCTGGGGGGGGGGCAGCATTTACTAGAATTGATTGGCTACATTTTCTTCCTGCAGCTGCTGACTACTGGTGGAAGGGAGAGGAGAAAAAGACAATTTTCAGATGCTGCAAGTGGAGGAAAATACAGCCCAGTTCCAGTAAATGCTGCACTAGTATCAGCAGTAACCAGGAGAATCCATATGGACTACTAGTGGGCAGCAGCCTGGTCACCAGCAGAAGAAAGAAACATAAAGAGAGCCGACACACTGACTGCCCTGCACAGTACTGATATCAGTAATAGCATGTGTAGCTGGACACTGATCACTCACCCACATCCTCTGCTTTCAACCTGTCACGCTGTGACCAGGGGAGAGGGGTCATTCCAGGGAGCTCGGGGTTATCAGGAAGAGCTGAACTGAACACTGTTACCATATCAGCGAAGGAACTATTTACTGTGCCATGTAATGGGTGGGCTGAGTGTGTACAGAGCGCAGTGTGCAGAGCAGTCAGTGGGGTGGATGTAATGCAATGTAAAGGCTCGGGGGTCAGTGCTCAGTGGTGTGTATAGGGCGGCATTTACAAACACCATTCTCTGTATTTTCCTCCATTGGTATCTCCTTATACACGGGATCTGCGGCTCTACCCAGCTAGGACTTTATGTGTGTGTGTCAGTGCCCAGGATGAGTGTCCGAGCTGGGCGGAAGACACTTCTAGGCTGCTCTGTGTATTGTTCCTAGGAGGGGAGCGCAGATCGCTCCCATACACATGTACTGCAGAGCGGCTCCACCAAAATTCTTCTGCTTTCTTGAGTTACTGAGCCGCGCCGTCTCCACACTCCCCTCCTCCTCCTCGCGCTTGTCTGTCCTGTTATACTGACACCCGGCTCTACACACAAGGCTGTGTCATCTCCACACCACAGAGCTGTGTATACACAGCAGCCAAAGTTGCGCCCTAGGTGGCAGTGCGCCTTAGGCGGCTGCCTAATCCGCCTAGTGGTAGCACCGGCCCTGGGTTGAATATCTCTTCAGCTGATATCAACTGTCACATTAATATGCAAAATCACCCAGTACCTGGACTTACACACTTTTTAAAATTTTAAAGTTAAAAATTCTCATTCACATTTATTTTTATTTTATTTTTGTTTTGTTTTTTAATTTAATTTTATTTTTTGTAATTTAATTTTCTAGCGCTGCTTAAGCTGGAAAGGACCTATCACCTTGGAACTTTTTTTCTTTCTTTTTAAAGTTCTCTTGGTGGATTGAGAACAGATATTCACTCCTTGTTCACCCGGATAGTTTCATTTGCAGCCCTACATTCCTCACATGATATCCCACTCCGAGAGCACTACAGCTACCTACAGCTTTAACACTTTCTCCAACATCTAATAGAGTTTCGTCCCACCCCTTATACTTTAACCCCTTTTGAAAGCCTTTGCAGATCACATTCCCAATCTTTTGGTCTAATTTCTTTAATCTATGCAGCCATAATTGGTTCCAAAAAATCACCATTGAGACCCTATCACCTCCAGTGGGAGGCAGAGCTTGGGAAACAGCTGGACCTGGAAGACTGGCAGACCATGATTATTGCACTATCCAAATGCTCCAGGAATTTTCTCTTCTTGGAAAATGCTTATAAAGTATGCTATTACACCCTGGCCAGATTACTAGCTTTATTCCATTCTATTCCCCCTTATGTTTCCGTGGGTTCTCTCAAGAGGGCACAATGCTGCACATATGGTGGACATGTCCGAAGGTGTGCAGATTGTGGGTCAGGGTCTATACACTCCTTCGCAATCTATTCCACACTAATCTAAAGAGACATCCCTTCTAGGCTCTTCTATGGAAGCCAATCGCAGAACTGCTTCGTCCGGAAAGCCAGTTGGCATTGCACCTCTTTACTGCAGCTAAAATGACCATAGCAAGGGCTTGGAAGACACCGACTCTCAGTTTTGAAGCTGTTAAAAATTGCCTAAATGACATCATGGTAAATGAAAAATTAACAGCCATATTAACAGACACCCATGATAAGTTCCTCCGGGTTTGGCAACCTTGGGTGGCTCATAACCACCCTTTCTAGATTCGACCCAATGCTCCTTTCACTCTAGTATGAATCTGCCCCCCTGTCCAGTGGACCCCCCCCACCCTCCTCATCCCTTTTACTCACTTTCTTTTTCTATTCTACCATTTCCCCTCTCCTCCTCCTTTCCTGTGTTATGTTGTATTGAACTTTAATAAAACCCTTTGTACAAGAAAAGGAAAGGTACCAGTCATTTTTTTTCATCAATATATTTTTTTATTTATTAAAGTATCAAGAAATAACAAGGTGTAGGAAAAGTAATTTTTAATGACATTCAATTACAATATGACTTGAGTCGCAATTGTACTTATATGCTATATTTTTTTTCCCATGAAAGTGGAGTTACCCTTTAAATTAATTAATATATAAGTGACAGTGCACAATTAAACATACATTAACTGATTAAGCCCCGGACCATTTGGCTGGCCAAAGACCAGAGCACTTTTTGCGATTTGGCACTGCGTTGCTTTAATGGACAATTGCGTGGTTGTGCGACGTGGCTCCTAAATAAAATTGCCGTCATTTTTTCCCCACGAATAGAGCTTTCTTTTGGTGGTATTTGATCACCTCTGCGGTTTTTATTTTTTGCGCTATAAACAAAAAAAGAGCAACAATTTTGAAAAAAATGCATGATTTTTTTACTTTTTGCTATTAAAAATATCCCCAAAAAATATATATAAAAAAATTTTTTTTCCCTCAATTTAGGCCGATACGTATTCTACATATTTTTGGGGGAAAAAATCGCAATAAGCATATATTGATTGGTTTGCGCAAAAGTTATAGCGTCTACAAAATAGGGGATAGTTTTATGGCTTTTCTATTAATAATTTTTTTTTGTACTAGTAATGGCGGCGATCAGCTATTTTTATCATGACTGTGACATTATGGCGGACACATCGGACAATTTTGACACATTTTTGGGACCATTGGCATTAATACAGCAATCTGTGCGATTAAAAAGCATTGATTACTGTAAAAATGTCACTGGCAGTGAAGGGGTTAACCACTAGGGAGCAGGGAAGGGGTTAATTTGATTTGATTTGATATGGGATTTGTATTGCGCCGAATGCGCTCCGTTAGGAGCGTGTCTAGGTGCACCAAGACCCTAAAATCAAGTGAGATTTCCAAAAGAACGTTAAAAAAGGAGCCTAGGGTGCCCAATAGGAAAGAGGTAGAGTAAAAACAGAGAAGATCCGGGGGGGGGGGGGGGCTAACCCTCCAGATGGGGGTGGAAAAATGAGCATACATATAAAGAGGAAGGTTTTTAAACCCTTCCTGAAACTCAGGAGGGAGGGTAAGGACTTTAGAGACGTTGGAAGGGAGTTCCACAGCTCATTGCCCTTTGTAACCAGGCGTCTGTTATGAGTAAATTTTAGTCTGCTGATTGTCGGTTGTGAGAAGTAAGTTGGCCGATCGGCGTGGTCTTGACGGTAGATGGTGAGGGGCCAATTCAGACAAATAAATTGGGCCCAGTTTCCAGTGTGCCCTATACATATAGCACATTGCCTTGAATAGTACTCGCTTGGCGATAGGGAGCCAGTGCAGTTTTAGTTCCAGCACAGGAGAGATGTGGTCTGTTCTGGCGCATCCGGAGACCAGGCGAGCAGCTTGATTCTGAATTGCTTGCAATTTTTTTTGCCACTTCAATGGAAGTCCAAGAAAAAAGATGTTAGAGCAATCCAACCGGGAATGCACAAGGCCCTGTACAAGAGTTAGCCGGTTTTCGTGCGAAAATAGATCTTTAATTTTCCGGAGTCTCTGTATATAAAAGTTGGAGTTTTTGATACAGAGTTTTGCATGAGGTATAAATGATAGGCAGGGATCAAAGATGATACCTAGGTTCCTGACCTGTTTTGCTGGCGTTGGGATGGGGCAGAATGAAGTGGGCCAGGCCAAGAGAAAATTGGTGGTTGATTGAGGACCCACCAGCATTACCTCAGCCTTTTCTTCATTGAGGCCTAGCTTGTTGTCGGCCATCCATTTTTGTATGTGAAGGAGGCCATTTCTCAGTTGTAGGTGCATATTTGGCCCATTGTCAGCATCAGCCAAGATCTGCGTGTCATCTGCGTAGTTCTGGCATGCTAATTTGTGTGTAGCAATAATGTCAGTGAGTGGGCGCATATAGCAGTTGAATAGCAGGGGCGACAATGCCGAGCCCTGCGGGACTCCATAGAGAAGTGGTTCCATTGGTGAGCTGCAAGCGTTCATCCGCACTTGATGGGTCCTATCCGTGAGAAAGGAGTTGATCCAACGGAGGACAGTGCCACTACATCCAAAAAGGTATTCCATGCGATCTCCCAGAATTTGATGTTCGACAGTGTCAAAGGCTGCGGAGAGGTCGAGTAGCACCAAGGCTGCCGACCCCCCCGCATCCTTTACCCTTAACAGGCATTCGCGTATGTCGAGTGCAGACAGTTCAGTGCTAAGATTCAGCCTAAATCCCGACTGGGAGTCATGGAACAGGTCGTTACCCTCAAAGAAGCTTTGCATTTGTTGAAAGATGACCTGCTCCAGGATCTTCGCCAGAAAGGGAAGATGAGATATAGGTCTGAAATTAGTAATGTGTGTCCTATTGTGTGTTCTAACTGAAGGGGGGAGGGGACTGTGCAGGGAAATTAACAAATCGTCGTTCATACTCTGTATGAACCGACGATCTGTCAGTTCAACCCTCAGAGAACTGGAAACTGTGTGTTTACACACACAACTCCAGGTTCTCCTTGTGCCCCTAGCGATCGCGGGAGCCCGGCGGCGAACGAGACCGCCGGGCACTCGCATCAGCTCGGGGGGCGAGCGCGCGCGTGCCTCCGGCAGCACGCACGCGCCCCCCTAGTGGCCGTTTATGTTACCGACGTAACTGCCGTAACTGCAGCTGAGCCATGTTGCCACAGTACAACTGCAGCGGCTGGTCGGCAAGCGGTTAATAACATTGCCTGCAAAGCAAGACTAGTATGCAAAAAATTGAGACAACATATACATGAACATATTGAGAACCTAAATGTCCATTATACTGCTTCAAGAGACACTTAGATGAGTGCAAAGTGAAAAAAGTTATTTTTCAAATGGTGCAAAATAGGTGGATATTTCGACTTCCAGCCAAGGACGACCGACAGAGGTGTGTGCTCAATTCAGCAAGGAAACAATATTCACCATCATGCATAATGTGCTACCACCACCAGTGAAGGTAATAGGGTACTCTTACCAAATGGTGTAGGCTACCTGCCAGCAGCAGAGAGCCAAACAAGCAAAACTGATGGGGTCTTTAACATCACAGGAACCAGCATGTGGATTGTACAGCAACGTAAATGCGACAATCAAGCTTTCAGGGACCAACATCAAGAAAGCATAACGATCCAAGCTCAGCATAGAGAGACTCATCGGCTCCACGGGAAGGAGTCATACAGGAAAAAAAGATCTCCACATAGCATAAAACCCTTGGCTAAAAATGTATTAAATAAAGTATTGCACTTACATCAATGTAGATAAAAACAGGCTTTTGTATAATGTGTATAATGTGATAACAAGGAGAAGAACGCAGTGTTGTGGAGCCAGCTCCAGCCAGCCAGTCCCTTTTTTTATTTATTTTTTAATTAATATATACTGTATATATTTATCAAAGATTCACTGTGATATTCTACCAGTTTTCTCAGAAGATTCCCGCAAACATTTGACAGTATTCGGCGATCACTTTCTACCGACATTCATTTTATTTATTACACATGTAGCTGATATGGGCATCTTGGATAATTGAATGTTTGCCAAGTCAAATGTCATTCAAATGTCTAAACTACAGTGAAGGTACTCTTTTGTTATTTCTGATCGAATTTCGTGAATATTTGGCCAATCCTGTTAGTTAGCAGGACAACCTTTCATTCATTTCCTGGCACTAGCTATCCATGGTGCTGAAACATTGTATTTACAGTTACAGCATTAAAAAAGGTAAATGTCTTCTTTTTTTTTTTTTTTTTTTACACCCCACCCCTTCCTGGCCCCACTACCATTCATATAGCTTGTACTACTATTGTCTCACAGTGCAATGTGGCCTATGAACCAGCAGGGGAGAACCTGTTATTCATTCTCCCCTCCTACATTCACAAAAGGTGTTGCATAGTGGGGCAATAATAGTAAGATTTCTGTGAATGGTGGTGGGGGCAGGTGAACAGCACAAATCCTTCTCACTTGCAATTGCTGTTAACCCCTGCAGCACTGGCAGGCTCTATCTGGCAGAATGAATCAGAGATCTTTACATGACACAGCAGCCTGCAGGATATGGGATATGCACCATTACAGTTAAAAAAAAAAACATACTAAACTGCTAATGAGGAATGTCCTTCCTCCCAGAACTAACTAGCCCTGCACAGATGGCATGCAGGCTGGTAACCCCTATAGTATAGAAATGGAAAGTGTGCAGCCAACCTCCTATGCTAATACCAGTACCTATGACCTTCAGCATTGGGGTATGCTTTGAGAACAATTCTTGTGGCACAAACTTTAACCACTTGATGACCAAGCCTTTTCTGGAACTTTTTGTTTACAAGTTTAAATTTGTATTTTTTGCTAGAAAACTACGAAGAACCCCAAACATTATATATATATTTTTTAGCAGAGACCCCAGAGAATAACATGGTGATCATTGCAATATTTTATGTCACACTGTATTTGTGCAGCGGTCTTTCAAATGCAATTTTTTAGGAAAAAATACACTTTAATGAATTAAAAAAAAAACTCAACAGTTACCCCAATTTGTTTGTATAATGTGAAAGATGATGTTATGCCGAGTAAATAGATACATAACATATCATGCCTTAAAATTGCACGTGGAAACGGGACAAACTACAGTACTTAAAAATCTCTATAGGCTATGCTTTAAAAATATTTACAGGTTACCTGTTTAAAGTTACAAAAGAAGTCTTGCACTAGAAATATTGTTCTCGTTCCAACGATCGTGGTGATACTTCACATGTTGTAAATGGGGTTCACTCAAAACAGAGAACAGTCACTAGTGGTGTAGCACCAGGCTCTGTACTGGGTCCTTTTCTATTTAATCTATATGTAAGTTATATATCCAAAGGTTTGTTGGGCAAGGTATGTCTTTTTCCTGATGACACAAAAGTGTGTAATAGGGTTGATATCCCTGAAGTTGTCTGTAACATGGTACATGGAACATGATTTGGCATTGCTGGAAGATTGGTCAAAGCAGTGGAGACTGCATATTTCTAAATGTAAAATAATGCACCTAGGGAAAAAGAATCCTCTGAGAGAGTATAACATTAGGGGTACAGTATTAACCAGTACTAAAGAAGAAAAACATTTGTGGGTACTTATTTCAGATGATTGCAAAATGAGTAGTGAGATCAAGCAGTGGGAAAAGGGAATTGAATTCTAGGATGCATCACTAGAGGATCACCAGCAGGAGGAAGGAGGTCCTGATTCCCCTATATAAATCCTTAGTGTGACCTCATTTAGAATATTGAGTCCAGTTCTGGAGACTTCACATACAAAAGATATTGATAGGATTGAACGAGTCCAGAGGCGGGTAACAAAAATGGTGAAAGGTTTGGGGGATAAACATATTGAGAGCGACTTCCGGAACCTAATATGTACAGTCTGGAGGAAAGAAAGGAAAGGGGAGGTATGATTGAAACCTTTATATACATCAAGGGTTCAGGAGGGCAGTTTTTTCAGTAAGAAACCAAAATCAAGAACACGGGGACATGACCTTAAACTCACTGGAGGGAAGTTCAAAACGAATCTTAGAAAGTATTATTTTACTGAAAGGGTAGTTGATGATTGTAAAAAAGTACCAGCAGAGGTAGTGAGACATTCAACAGTAAATGGCTTCAAACATGCTTGGGATAAACATAGATCTATAGTCAGACAACAAAGTTAACAAAAAATAAAATTAAAAAATAAATAAAATGGGTAGACTCAATGGACTACTCTGTCTTTTTTTGCCGTCACTGTTCTTTGTTTCTACATGTGGTTTGAACACCATCATTTACATATGCGGGAGTGACTTATGTATGCGTTCGCTTCTATGTGTGAGCACAGAGGGATGGGGTGCTGTACATTTTTTTTCTTTCTTATTTATTTTACTTTTTATTTTTACACCTTTTTTATCACTTTTTTTCCTATTAAAAGGAATATAAACTTCCCTTGTAATAGAAATAAGCATGACAAGTCCTCTTTATTTGATCAAAAAAACCCATATTTAAAAGCAAAAAACATTTTTTGGCATTTTGACTTTAAAAAAAAAGTCAGAGGTCGCTCCAGTCCTCCAAGGGCATAGAGCCGAGTGGGGGCTATCTTGCCCTCACTCGACTTCTTGGCCAGCAAATGACGGCTCCGATAAGCCCAGTCACGGCGGGAGGGGGGAACCCTCCCACCACCTCTAAAAGTATTCCCAGGGCAAATGCGCCGAATGCATCCGACACGGAATCATCCATAGTAAAAAATGATACAGGGTTATGGCAGCTAGCTGCTGCCATAACACCGGTATTACATGTCTAACTAGTGACGTGTTTTTACTATTACAGCCACACAGCACAAACTTTTGGCTGGTATACACTTCCTACTAACACCTGGCCGCAAACTATTCAGTATATTCACAAACTCCAGCCACTCCACCCCACACTAAGCTGCTTCTGCTGCCTTCCATTTACCATCTACTCAGAGCAAGTAGACATGGAGATCTACAGACTGTCACAGAATGTACTTCATTACATTCACAAACTCCAGCCACTCCACCCAGTCTAAGCTGCTGCTTCTTTTTAGTTACCAGCTACACAGAGCAAGGAGACATCAAGGTTTAGGCCCATTGTGCCCAACCTGACACCTCCGTAGTGGTAGTGGGAGCAATAATTTGCAAAGGTGCTGCAAAGACAGTGATCTCTAGCAGTCCCACATATATAACACTCCTTCAGTTTTTGATTGTCTTCTGCAGCAGGTTTACAGTCTCCAACAACACCTAAACATGTTTCTAAACCATCTCCTCTAGTATGTCTACAGTTTCTGTAGCCTTACATATTCTGTATATTATGTGTGGCCCATTGGTCCCTATAAGGCCAGCTATATCTCGTATGTTTATAAGAGGGATTCATTGTGTAAACATAGCTATAGTAGCTTCCTAAGTATACCCCTCTTACTATAGTCTTTTCCTCGCCACACGCCATACTGCTTTTAATAAAATGTGGGTAGAGCTGAGAGAGTAGTGGACTGATAGGAAGGAGTTGCCTAAGGCAGTTCCCCTGTGTGGACAAAAGACTCTACTTTGGACTTTGTGCACATTATACCAATTAAGAACTGTAAATTGCTGTATCTAGTAGTTTAGTGATTATATTGCAGCCTCCCCCTCAGGTATTAGACATATAGGCTTCTGTTGCATACCAATAATATGGATTGTTCAGTAAAGACTTAGTTCCATTTACAGTATCTCACAAAACTGAGTACACCCCTCAAATTTTTGTTAGTATTTTATTATATCTTTTCATGTGACAACAATGAAGAAATGACACTTTGCTACAATGTAAAGTAGTGAGTGTACAGCTTGTATAATAGTGTAAATTTGCTGTCCCCTCAAAATAACTCAACACACAGCCAATGATGTCTAAACCGCTGGCAACAAAAGTGAGTACACCCCTAAGTGAAAATGTCCAAATTGGGCCCAATTAGCTATTTTCCTTCCCCTGTGCCATGTGACTCGTTATTGTTACAATGTTTCAGGTGTGAATGGGGAGCAGGTGTGTTAAATTTAGTGTTATCGCTTTCACTCTCTCATGCTGGTCACTGGAAGTTCATCGTGGCACCTCATGGCAAAGAACTCTCTGAGGATCTGAAAAAAACAATTGTTGCTCTACATAAAGATGACCTAGGCTATAAGAAGATTGCCAAGACCCTGAAACTGAGCTGCAGCATGGTGGCCAAGACCATACAGCGGTTTAACAGGATAGGTTCCTCTCAGAACAGGCCTCCCTATGGTCGACCATAGATGCACGTGCTCAGCGTCATATCCAGAGGTTGTCTTTGGGAAATAGACGTATGAGTGCTGTCAGCATTGCTGCAGAGGTTGAAGGGGTGGGAGGTCAGCCTGTCAGTGCTCAGACCATATGCCGCACACTGCCTCAAATTGGTCTGCATGGCTATCGTCCTAGAAAGAAGCCTCTTCTAAAAATGATGCACAAGAAAGCCCACAAACAGTTTGCTGAAGACAAGCAGACTAAGGACATGGATTACTGAAACCATGTCCTGTGGTTTGATGAAACCAAGATAAACTTATTTGGTTCAGATGGTGTCAAGCGTGTGAGGCAGCAACCAGGTGAGGAGTACAAAGACAAGTGTGTCTTGCCTACAGTCAAGCATGGTGGTGGGAGTGTCATGGTCTGGGGCTGCATGAGTGCTGTCGGCACTGGGAAGCTACAGTTCATTGAGGGAACCATGAATGCCAACATGTACTGTGACATACTGAAGCAGAGCATGATCCCCTCCCTTTAGAGACTGGGCTGCAGGGCAGTATTCCAACATGAAAACAACCCCAAATACACCTCCAAGACGACCACTGCCTTGCTAAAGAAGCTGAGGGTAAAGGTGATGAACTGGCCAAGCATGTTTACAGACCTAAACCCTATTGAGCATCTGTGGGACATCCTCAAATGGAAGGTGGAGGAGCGCAAGGTCTCTAACATCCACCAGCTCCGTGATGTCGTCATGGAGGAGTGGAAGAGGACTCCAGTGGCAACCTGTGAAGCTCTGGTGAACTCCGTGCCCAAGAGGGTTAAGGCAGTGCTGGAAAATAATGGTGGCCACACAAAATAGACACTTTGGGCCCAATTTGGACCTTTTCACTTAGGGGAGAACTCACTTTTGTTGCCAGCGGTTTAAACATTAATGGCTGTGTGTTGAGTTATTTTGAGAGGACAGCAAATTTACACTGTTATACATGCTGTACACTCACTACTTTACATTGTGGCAAAGTGTCATTTCTTCAGTGTTGTCACATGAAAAAGATATAATAAAATATTTACAAAAATGTGAGGGGTGTACTCACTTTTGTGAGATACTGTACATGTGCCTCATTTGTGTGCTTTGAAGAAAATGAAGAAAGTCCTAAGTGGATCATAGTACAGCCTATGAAGGGTGTTTAGAAAATAAGAGTAGGAGCAGGCAGCTCAGGATGGGAGTGGTGGTGGCAGGGTCACAGAAGGTTCTGATAGAATCAGTTGTTAGTTCGGAGGAAAACACCAATGCAGAGTGTCAACACTGCAGGGTCAGCACTCTCATTTGACTGCAAATTATCACCTTCAGTCACCAGCACCAGATCTGTCCCGGTCCCCAGAAGATTTCCCAGTTGAGGATACTCTTTTGGTTTTCTGAGCCCCCAACAACTATCTTTCTTCTTGACTGGGCAAGGATGGTGACTCACAGAAGTTTTTATTCTGGGCAGTACGAGCATGGCTTTATAATGCCATATGTGCTAGAAGTTCTTGTTCTATGTATATAGTGAAAGAGGCAGCAGATTTGCAACTGGGCTGTGTGGGAGCATCTGCCAGTGCGTAGGCCTTTTTCTTCCTTGGAGCCAGAAATGATGGCACCTGGAAGTTCTGCTGGGTCTCTTGGGAGTTCAGCTATGGCTGGCACATTTATATGGATCTTATTGTGCTAAGATGACCAAATGTGCAAAGTGTTAACCTGCAGATAGGATGCAGGTATCTTCATGGAAAGGAATTGCCTAATGCTAAAGGTAATTACTATTCACTAAAAGCAAATAGGCTGTTCACTTTGCAAGGGAAGTTGCATTGTGCAAGGGAATTTTTCACATATCTTAGTGAGTGTGGTGAAATTTCACTTTGCAGAGAATACCCAATCGCGTAGAAGAAAAAAAATGCACTTTTGCTTATACATGATTGAGCGATGGAAGCTGGTAGAGCTTCACTTCATTCACTAAGCTCTAAGGATAATTTCCATGCAAAGTGCAACTTCCCTTTAATGCCCCGTACACACGGTCAGACTTTGTTCGGACATTCCGACAACAAAATCCTAGGATTTTTTCCGACGGATGTTGGCTCAAACTTGTCTTGCATACACACGGTCACACAAAGTTGTCGGAAAATCTGATCGTTCTAAACGCGGTGACGTAAAACACGTACGTTGGGACTATAAACGGGGCAGTGGCCAATAGCTTTCATCTCTTTATTTATTCTGAGCATGCGTGGCACTTTGTCCGTCGGATTTGTTTACACACGATCGAAATTTACGACAACGGATTTTGTTGTGGGAAAATTTTATATCCTGCTCTCCAACTTTGTGTGTCGGAAAATCCGATGGAAAATGTGTGATGAAGCCTACACACGGTCGGAATTTCCGACAACAAGGTCCTATCTCACATTTTCCGTCGGAAAATCCGACCGTGTGTACGGGGCAGTAGAGTGAGCAGTCTATTTGTGTTTGGTGAATCATAAATCAACCCCTATGTTCTCAAGAAAAGGGCACCTGTGCATGTAGAGATGTACTAATTAACCACTTGCAGCGCAGCCAGCTAGTTCTGGGAGGCCGCCACATGACATCCTCCCCTGATCGTGGCTGCTGGGCACAGGCAGCGCGCTCTGTGATCACAGTGTCTGGAGAACACTGCTGATCACAAATTGAAGTAAAGAGCCTATCAGCGGACACAGCTTATCATGGATGTAAATAGAAGCTGGTTATTGACACTCATTTACTATGCAGAGAGCAGAGCATAAGAGAGACGATAACCGGCTTCTCCAAAAGGGACATGTACACTAATAATCAGGGCACTGATTATCGGTGCCCTGATTATCAGTGCAGTCCCAGTAGTGCCCATCAATGCCTCCTCATCAGTGTCACCTATCAGTGCTGCCTATCAGTGCCCATCAGTGGCACCTATCAGTGCCCATCAGTGCCGCCTATCTGTGCAGCCTCATCACTGCTCAGTGCCCATCAGTGTAGCCTATCAGTGCCCATGAATGCCCATCGGTGCAGCCTATCAATGCCAATCAGTGCAGCCTCATCAGTGTACATCAGTGAAGGAGAAAAATTACCTGTTTGCAAAATTATGAAAATGTTTGTTTGTTTTTTCCGAATTTTTGGTTTTTATTAATTTATTTATAAAAAAAAAAAGCAACCCAGTGGTGATTAAATACCACCAAAAGAAAACTCTATTTGAGTGAAAAAAATGATAAAAATTTCATATGGGTACAGCGTTGCAAGACCGCGCAATTGTCATTCGAACTGTGACAGCACTGGAAGCTGAAAATTGGCCTGGGCAGGAAGGGGGTAAATGTGGCAAGTAGGCAAGTGGTTAACATATCATTTTACAGCTAAGTCAGAATCTAATCTGCAGCACTGAATTTGCTGTATATGTGGCAGATCATTTGGACAGATCTGTGAATGTCTGTAACTGATGGATAGCAAAATATTTCCTAACATTCTGTTCCAGTTCACAGGTTCAGTATGACAGTCCTTCTTCCCTGTGCACTGCCATGCTCCCTAAAGATACCTGAGTGACTCCCTATACAGTAATTAATGCCAGACCTTGGCACTGCCACAAAGAAGGCATTAAACAGGGGCAGCAATTACATGGGAACTTGGGGGGTTGGGGCTCCAGCCACACACAGGAAAGGCATGACCTATCATCACAATATCCCCACTTTCCAGCAGCTTCTGTTTTGGCAAAGATTTACAATATCACATCCGCATTCCATGTGCAACTGCTTTTCTATATAATCCAATCCTCATCTAAAGGTAATCATACAGCGGGAGTGAACTAAATAGAGAATTAAAAAGATTAACACAGATGGAGTGACAAAGATCAGGGGCTAAGTACTGTGCAAATTTGCCTGATGGATGAGTGATATTAATCTTAGGAATGAGGTGGCACATCTTTTCCCTTGTGCCTCTCTGCAAAGCGCTGTCATTTCCAGTTCACCGTTCATGGGTTGGTACAGGCAATTATACACAGATTAACTGTAAGAATGCCCTCATGGATTTACAATGTTATTCAAAGGCAAGTTTGCATGATGAAATCTTGGCACATTAAGAATTATAGCTATAGGTTGGTGGTTTCTTCAAGGCCATATTCACTTAAGTGCTGTCAGTGCCAGACATCACTTTTTTCTTTAACAGTGTCTTGACCACAATATACGGCTCAAATACTATACAATAAATTCGAATGGTCTGAAATACTGCTTTTCTACTATTTCTACCCCTGAAGATAGATATGATAGATATAAACATTTCAATTGTTAGTATTCTTCGTCTACAAATATGAACCTTTGTGTTTTATTAGAGTTATCAGGCATGTATTTTAGCACCTTTTAAGACTACACAACTGCTCCATTCTTCTCTACTCTGACCATCCGTAATGCACATTCATAGCTCCCAACTGTCCCTGATTTCGGGGGACTGTCCCTGATTTGGAGCAATGTCCCTCTGTCCCTCTTTCCCCCTCATTTTGGTCTGATCTATATAGTTTTATATAATATATATATATATATATATATATATTATAACATAATATAATATAATATATATGCACTTTTTATCTTTCAAAAAGTGTTTCCCAGTGCTAAACCTTTCATTAAATTTCTAAATTGCTGCATTTGTGAATTTCAAAAGCCAATATAAAGGAATAGTGGTAAAAACAAAAGCCCTTGTGGATTTAATTAACCTTTTTTTGGTGCATTCTCCTTTAAGGGGGTGTGACAGGGGCATGTCCTATGCCTTCATACATTTGCTAGTAGGTGTCCCTCATTCCCATCTCAAAATGTTGGGAGGTATGCACAGTGGATAAACAGGATTGAGATCAGCAACATACTTGACATTCTATTTTATAAACCAGTATGTATTCAGCCCAACATTCCTGTTCAACTGATGCACACAATGATTATGAGAGTATTTGTGTACTAGCCAAGGGCTCCAGGCACCACAGGCCCGTGGCTCGAAAGATGTTTATATGCTACAGCATGTATTCTATTGAGGGCTAAACTTCTGCATTGTTTAAAACCCAAAACTGGCTTGTATACTTGAAAAACCTATTCTGAATCTTCTGTTTCAAATGTCGCTTTATGCATTGACATAACCTCCTTAGACCCAGTCTGTTCAGTGTGATCACCTGCTGATTTTGTACCATCTCTTCAATAAGACACAGAAGTTGAATCCACCACAATTTTACTTCAGTTAGTTGCAGTATAGAGGATGTTGTTACCTTTTTTGTGAAATGTAAAAAAGACAATGATTTTTCTAAGTGTTGCCTCTGTGAAGTATTACCATTGACTGACTGAACATGAAAGAGAAGGGGAAGGTCTAGGTAGGACTGAACTAGCTAGCACTAAACAGGAGGGGAGGACAGAAGGAGTAACCAGTGGCCCAAAGCCTCCACTAGATGTCAGCATACAGTAGGAAAAAGTACATGTAAGTAGGACTGAACGGGCTTAAAGCGGAGGTCCGCCCACCGCTGCAAAAATTAAAAGCCAGCAGCTGCACATATTGCAGCTACTGACTTTTAATAATCGGACACTTACCTGTCCTGGAGTCCAGCGATGTTGGCACCACATGCCGCCTCCAGCGATGTCAGGTGCATGCCATCTCCATTGCGAATAAGGGAACCCGGCAGTGTAGCCTTACGGCTTCACGCCGGGAACCCTACTGCGTATGCGCGAGGCTCCGCTCCTCTCTCCTATTGGCCGGCGGCCGGGGAAGGAGGAGGCAGGAGGAGGGAGTCCGGGCGGTGACATCAATGCCTGCAGCTGAGGCTCCCCAAAGTGAGGACAGGATACCTGTGAAAGACAGGTATCCTGTCCCCCCTCCCCTCCCGATAGGTGTCAAATGTGGCACCTGAGGGGGGAAGGAGTACAATGAGCGGAAGTTCCACTTTTGAGTGGAACTCCGCTTTAAGCCTGACACTAACAGTTTTTTTTGCGCTCAACTCAACTTGGGAGGAGCTGCTGTACTAACTTTCTGATCTTAGTACAGCGATCTCCCCCTCTGAACTAATGTGTTCTGACAGGGGGGCGACCTCCCCCATTAAAGCACACCAGTCAGGGCTCTCAGCCATTGGCTAAGAGCGCTGATCAGGTGCCCATTAGCAGACCTTTTTCGGTCATGCCCCTTCGACTGGCTGCCGTACACGCAGGCCGAAAGTTCTACTGAACCGGCCAAAGCAGCCCGATATTCGGCCCATGTGTTAGTAAATGTCGTAGATGTGACAGATAAAATCTGAAACAAAAACGTTCTGTGTAGACATCTTACTAGAAACAAAGTCACTGTTCTTTACTGATCCTTCTGTTCCTTTGATGTTCCAATCCAACAAAAGTGCAAAGGGCTGGGAAAGGTACATTGATTGGAGCCCCAACTGTTTTGGGGTTTTACAATCTGGATGTCAAAGAAAAAGCAAACACACTCACTTTCTTGCCGCAGTGCATAAAATGACCGACATACACGAGCACTCTCACATTTGTGTTGGTTCTCAATAATGGAAAGGGAAATATACTAAAGGCTTTATTTTTGGCTGTAATAAATATGTCATTATTGTGGCTTTGGTGAAGATAAAAGAGTATTTTCTACTTTGTCGTTTATTATTTTTACGTTGCTTGGATATGAGACATGACCTTAGGGAATTTTCTTCGCCTGTTATTGAGAAAATCACGTCTATTTGCAAGCATATTGTTTTCATTCAGGGAATCAGAAAGAAATGTTGTAAGATGTGCAGCCTTTCGTGTGTTTGTGCATCATGCCATTGTATCTTTGACATCAAAAACCCAATTATATTGGTGTAATCTCACAGAGAATGTATACTTTGTTTTCCTTTTTTTTTAACATTCATATACAGTTTATTCTAAATGTAAATACTGCCAATTAAAAGAAGATCTAAACCCAATTACTAATATCACAAATTAGTTTTAACATTTTAATGTCATATCAATAGCTGTTTTCAGTTTTTTTTTATTATATATATATATATATATATATATATATATATATATATATATATATATATATATATATATATATATATATATATATATATATCTCCCAACTGTCCCTGATTTGGAGGGACTGTCCCTGATTTGGAGCAATGTCCCTCTGTCCCTCATTCCTCCTCATTTGTCCCTCATTTTGGTCTGATCTATATAGATGTATATAAAATGCACTTTTTATCTATCAAAAAGTGTTTTCCAGTTCTAAACCTTTCATCGGATTTATAAATTGCTGCATTTCTAAATTACAAAAGCAAATATAAAGGAATAGTAGTGGTAAAAAAAGCACTTGTGGGTTTAACCAATCTTGTTTTTTTGTACAATTCTCCTTTAAGGGGGTGTGGCAAGGGGTGTGTCCTACGCCTGCATACTTTTGCTGATAGGTGTCCCTTATTCCCATCACAAGAAGTTGGGAGGTATATATATATATATATATATATATATATATATATTTTTTTTTTTTTTTTTTTTAATTTAAAGCATGCCTGTTAATCCTGCCAAGGTCCTTGATACGACATATCCTGTTATGAGATGACAACTGTCTCCCAATTGCGCTCCTCTGCTGTCACCCTGTGATATTCTCCCAGGATGAATACTACAAGTGGCTGTGCTGATGCACATTGCACAAATGTGGTTCAGTGTTGCCATGATCAAGAAGTCAGTCCAGAGAATTGATACTGCAGTACGTATGTAGGAAGTGGCTGAAGGAGGATAGAAAAAATAAAAATATAATAAAAAGATTAAAACAGTGAATTAATAATTTTATTTAAAAAATGCCAATTGTTTATGATATATAGTGATTTGGAAAACTATGTGGAGTATTTATGAGAAAATTACATAGCTGTTTATTTTTTTGAAACTGCATGCAAATTTGTTCTGTGTGAATGGATCAAAATGGAATGTTCTCAGACTACATTCTCTTCAATTTGAACGTGTGAATGCTGAAATACTCTATTATGGCCACTAGATGGTGCTGAGGAGCATACTTATTTCCTATTATAGTCAATGGCATCTAGTAGCCAAAATGTGGTAATTTCCATATTAACACATTTGAATTGAAGAGAATAATTGACTCAATCTTGCCCCATTCACAAAAAATGAATTTACATGCAGTTTCGATGGGTGATCAGCTAGTCATTTCTTTATAAATAGACTCACAAACGTCATACAGTTAAAAGAGAAGTATGGGTTTGGGGTTTTTTCCATATTCATACTTATCTAGGTGGATGCAGCATCGGTCAGACCAGCGCTTCTACACTGAGAGCCGAGCGATCGAACACCGCCATTTGGTCGGTTCTGGCAGCTCTCCACTCTGCCTCCTCGTAGGGGGCAGGAGTGGCCGGCTCAGGCTCTTAGCTGCTCGCTGAGAGGCTGAGCGGGGTGTCAGACCAGGCACCTGGCGGATCCCGACTTCCATTGTCGGGATGACACGTTGCTCGGACTTAAATCCATGATGTCAGCAGAGCGCGGACTTCAGACCACTCTCTGCTGAAAATGGGTCACAGGAGTGCAAAACGAATTGCATTCCTGTGATCCATAGGAGAAGTACAGCCAGACGAGCTTTGGCTACACTTCTTTAACCGCTTGCCGACCAGTGCATGACGATGTACGTTGGCACAATGGCCCAGCTGCGCAAATGGGCGTACCTGTACGTCCCCTTTAAGACGTGGAATTGTGGGTGCACGCACGCCTGCCGCGTACTCCGTGACTCCGTGTACTCGATGTCCACTGGTGTCGCGTGATCGTGTCATGGAGCAGCAGAACGGGGAGATGCTTATGTAAACAAGGTATTTCCCTGTTCTGCCTAGTGACGTGACAGAGATCACTGCTCCCTGTCATTGGGAGCAGTGATCGCTGTCATGTCAGTGGTAGCCCAACCCCCCCACAGTTAGAATCACTCCCTAGGACACACTTAACTCCTTGATCACCCCCTAGTGTTTAACCCCTTCCCTGCCAGTGTCATTTATACAGTAATCAGTGCATTTTTATAGCACTGATCGCTGTATAAATGACAATGGTTCCAAAATAGTGTCAAAAGTGTCCGATGTCGCAGTCACGATAAAAATTGCAGATCGCCGCCATTACTAACAAAAAATAAATAAATAAAATGCCATAAATCTATACCCTATTTTGTAGACGCTATAAACTTTGTGCAAACCAATCAATATACGCTTATTTACCAAAAAAATGTAGAAGAATACATATCGGCCTAAACTGAGAAAGAAATAAGTTTTTTTATATATTTTTTGGGGGATATTTATTATAGCAAAAATTTAAAAATATTGCTTTTTCTTCAAAATTGTCGCTCTTTTTTTGTTTATAGCGCAAAAAATAAAAACCGCAGAGGTGATCAAATACCACCAAAAGAAAGCTCTATTTGTGGGGAAAAAAGGACGTCAATTTTGTTTGGGTGCAATGTCGCACGACCGCGCAATTGTTAGTTAAAGCGACGCAGTGCCGAATCGCAAAAAGTGCTCTGGTCAGGAAGGGGGTAAATTCTTCTGGGGCTGAAGTGGTTAAAGTGGAAGTAAACCCTCACATACAGTATCTCACAAATGTTTAGCCTAGACCATCTTTATGCAGAGAAAAAATTCTTTTTTTCAGATCCATAGAGAGTTCTTTGCCATGAGGTATCATGTTGAACTTCCAGTGACCAGTATGAGAGAGTGAGAGTGATAACACCAAATTTAACACACCTGCTCCCCATTCACACCTGAGACCTTGTAACACTAATTAGTCACATGACACCGGGGAGGGAAAATTGGGCCCAATTTGGTGATTTTCAATTAGGGGTGTACTCACTTTTGTTGCCAGTGGTTTAGACATTAAAGGCTGTATGTTGAGTTATTTTGAGGGGACAGCAAATATACACTGTTATACAAGCTGTACACTCACTACTTTACATTGTAGCAAAGTGTCATTTCTTCAGTGTTGTCACATGAAAAGATATAATAAAATATTAACAAAAATGTGAGGGGTGTACTCAATTTTGTGAGATACTGTATACCCAGTGAAGTGAACAGCCTCAGATGATACACAGAGATGAAACAAATCTCTCTACATACGTTTTATATGTATATCTGCTGTCTTCAACTTGCTATATATTTTAGAAAGTGCACGTCGTGTTAGAATTTTTCTCTTCCTGCACTGGGAGTGAAGTCTTGGCATACACTGTGTGACAGCTGATTGGAGGAAAGGCACACCCCCCCACTCCACTTAGGCAAAGGAAGGAATGTGCAGAGTTGTGCTTTGAATAGACCAGCTCTCTGCTAATCTATTTATAGCACCCACCCCAACACAAATTTCAGGCTGGTTTTATCTTGGTTGTCGGAGAACTTGTCAGAAATTATCATGCTGACAACAGAAGAACGGAGCAGCAGAAAGATGCGAGACATAGGGCTTTGGAGAAAGATAAGAAAATACTACAGATGTATGTGTTTAGGACAAATTTCATGAATCAGGTTTACATCCACTTTGAGGTATATATATATATATTTATTTATTTTTTTTGTAACTCTTGTTCTGATGTTACTTTGCAATTATACTTGCCTGTTCCATGTACTGTATGTTTGTGCAGCCAAGTGATTGTGGTGATTGTGCATTAACCTCCTTAGCCCACAACCATACAAACTAATTGATAAAAATACATGTCTTTAGGTGGCTTATGATTTTATCTCAGCACCTGTTCAGCAAGGGTAGTAAGTGCACTGTATGATAGATAGGAAGAATTTCCCTAGTTTTTTTTTTTTTTTGGCAACCCTCTAAAGTCAATTTTACTTACCATAGTCTGCCATCATGTGACCCTCTGTGGTGCCACTTTTGGTAAAGAATGATGATCCACTGTTGCAGTCCAGTAATACTGTCGGATCTTGTTAGCGCCCCAACATAATATCGCCCGCTCTTTAGGGATAAAGGACCCTGCAATGACCTTAGAGGGCTATTCATTTATACAATTCAATAAGTTGCTTTTTGAGCAGGAAAGCCATTTGAACATTTTCATGAGATAAAATAACATGTCATATGAAATAGTAAGGATTTAAATGTTCATGTCTTCTAAAATAATAAACATTCCATACCAATGTAATATTTTTTTTGAGCTGAACACCTTTAAGACCCTTTCACACTGGGGCGTTTTTTCAGTCGCTTTTGGGCTAAAAATGGCACCTGGAAAGTGCCTGAAAAATGCCTCCCCTGCAGCCCCAGTTTGAGAGCCAGAGTGATTTCACACTGGGGCGGTGTACTTGCAGGGTGTTAGAAAAAAGTCCTGCAAGCAGCATCTTTCGGGCGGTGAAAGAGCGTTGTATACACCGCTCCTCCACCACTCCTGCCCATTGAAATCAATGGGCAGCGCTGCCGAAGCGCCTTCAAATCGATTTGGCAGCAGTGCTTTCCGGGTGCTTTTAACCCTTTATTCGGCCGCTAGCGGGAGTTTACCACTTTACCGCTAACACCCCCCACCCCAGTGTGAAAGTGCCCTAACTCCTTTACAACAGCCCAACAGATACACTATGTTGTCAAAAGTATTGTGATGCCTGCCTTTACACGCACATGAACTTTAATGACATCCCAGTCTTAGTCCGTAGGGTCCAATATTGAGTTGGCCCACCCTTTACAGCTATAACAGCTTCAACTCTTCTGGGAAGGCTCTCCACAAGGTTTAGGAGTGTGTCTATGGGAATGTTTGACCATTATTCCAGAACCGTATTTGTGAGGTCAGGCACTGATATTGAATGAGAAGGCCTGGCTCGCAGTCTCCACTCTAATTCATTGCAAAAGGTGTTCTGTCAGGTTGAGGTCAGGACTCTGTGCAGGCCAGTCAAGTTCCTCTACTCAAAACTCACTTATCCACATCTTTATGAACCTTGCTTTGTGCACTGGTGCGTAGTCATGTTGGAACAGGCAGGGGCCATCCCCAAACTGTTTCCACAATGTTGGGAGCATGAAATTGTCCGAAATGTCTGGGTGGGCTGACGCCTTAAGAGTTCCCTTTACTGGAACTAAAGGGCCAAGCCCAACCCCTGAAAAACAACACCACACCATAATCCTCCCTCCACCAAATGATTTAGACCAGTGCACAAAGCAAGATCCATAAAGACATGGATGAGCGAATTGGGGTGGGGGAACTTGACTGGCCTGCACAGAGCCCTGACTTCAACCCGATAGAGCACCTTTGGGATGATTTCGAGCGGAGACTTAGAGCCAGGCTTTCTCCTCCAACATCAGTGCCTGACCTCACAAATGCGCTTCTGCAAGAATGGTCAAACATTCCCATAGACACACTCCTAAACCTTGTGGACAGCCTTCCCTGAAAAGTTGAAGCTGTTATAGCTGCAAAGGGTGGATCAACTCAATATTGAACCCTAAGGGCTAAGACTGGGAAGCCATTAAAGTTCATGTGTGTGTAAAGGCAGGCGTCCCAATACGTGTATGTGTGGCATGGATTGGTGTAGGCTTTAATGCCTAAATGCTGCATATATGCATTGCTGGGCAGCCAATGAACTGAGAGCATGCTTACTGCACACTCCCAGCACACAGACCAAGCTGTCAAATACAGCTCTTGGTCTGGGTTGAAAATCAGCAGCCGGTGGGACTAGATTCTGATCATGTGACCACTGTGACATTGATCACATGACTGCAGATCCTTCCCACCCCCTGAAGTTCAGAGCTAGTTAAAGCGGGAGTCCGGCGACCAATCTTTTTTTTTTTTTTAGGTCATTGAGACACTTTGCTAATCCCAAAATAATACTCACAGTTTGGGTGTAATATTTCTGCCTCTGTCTGTTTTCGTACCGAAGAATAACTTTAAAAATGTGATGCTGGCTGTTTCCATCTTGCTTGTGGGCATGTGAAGCCCACAAGCATTGATTTCCGGGATGCGGTGAATGCTGTTCATTCACAGCTTGTTCACGCGCATGATCATTTCCACACTGAATCTTGGGAAGCCTGACACTAAGCTCCCAGGAGACAGTGCGGCGCCGGGGAAAGGCAATAAACACGCCTACTCCCATGGGAGGAGAGACAGAAAGTGCCACAATAAAGTACAATATAAAGGTAATTACAGCGATAAAAAAAAATTTCGTGTGGCATTTGAACATCTATGCAATTAACTGAAGGGGGTAAGATTAAGTTACAAATTTGAGTGGAACCCCGCTTTAAGGGGATGCTAGGGCAGGTGGGAAGGGGTTATTGGGAACATGATCATAACTAAAAGTAACGACTACAAGTGAAATAATTAATATGGCTTTGTGAATTGAAGTGAATGTGCTTTGCCATTTCCCTTATAGCGTGAAAAAGCCCTAAAGATCTCTTTTAGAAAAATTCATATTTCCCTTTATTGACAGTGGTATTTTGTAGTAATACATGAAGCACAAAAACAGGGTGCAGCCTATTTACAGCAGTGTGCTGTATTGAGACAGTTCGGTGCACACTTTCTATTCAGCCTGTGCCCTATATTTTGTGTCTGATTCTCATCTATATCAGATGCTCACCCCCTGATGTTAAAGTGCCCTAGTTTCTCTAGAAAGTTAATGTTCTATAGTACTGTTATTTAAACTAGCCAGTGTTTATGCAAAGCCATAAGGTTTAATGCATCTCTGTTACCCTAGTTCTCAGCTATAATACCTTATGTAAGTTCTGACTTCATTCTGCAGCAACAATGTAACTAGGTGCCACTGACTCAGAGCTGAGAAAAGTCTTACAGGAAAACTGTACTGAACACGCGGAATTATAGAATTTGTTTTATTGACCTAATTTAAGTTGACCTGGATGGAACAAATATGTCATTAAGCCTTATAAACATTGGGGTTGATTTACTAAAGGCAAACATACTGTGCACTTTGCAAAGTGCAGTTGCTCCAGAGATTAGTAAATGAGCAGAAGCTTTGCTTCCTTCCTTCCATCATCCAGGCATGTGCAAGCAAAAATGCTGTTTTTTTACTTTCCTTGCACAGGATTGGGTATTCACCTATTAGCCATGCGTAAACCAACCCCACAGTTCCTTAAAGTTTAAGTTATACCAACCCAAGGTTGGTACAATAAAATCATGGTCATAGTAACCCAATGGTTAGGACAGGTGTGAGTGATAAGATCATGTACAGAAAACTGTCTGACTTAGTATACTCATCAGTTTTCCCTTCTTCTTTAGGATGGAAATGTGGAGCTGCAATTGCTGACTTAATATGGGATGTATACACTTGATCTTATTGAGCAGCTTGCTTAGTACTACTACTGAAGCAAAATAAGGATCATAGCCCCAGACCAAGTACATTCCAAAACTAGTCAGCAAGTGAAGTTCCTGGCAGGATCCCCGTAATCCAAATCTATACTCTATGGGGGATACTGAGAAACAGAAGCTTTGCTAGAAAGTTTCTCACAGGAACAAATATATGTTATTTTTAAATGCCGAGCCCATAAAAGATATCCAGGCAATAGGCACACCCTCCAAGCTGCATCCTTGCTCCACATGTCCTATTTTGTAGTCCAGTGACCAGTGCCAGTCCTGTTTCATCCTGATTCAGGTTTTATGATGCCCAGTTTCATTCAACCCACTTCTGAGTCCAGGGCATCAGAACATCCTCCTGGGAGGTGCCCCACCAAGCTGTCATGGGCTAACAGGTGAATGCAGCAGAGAACAGCACCACTTCATTACAGGAATGCAATTCTCTACAGAATTTAGGACTGCCTAATGTCGGAGAAGACTAAAAGAGGAAGGGACTGGACTGAAAATATCAACAATAAAAGGTATGCATAAAGAAAACTTTAGGAAAATAATGTAGGGGGTGGGAGTTCAAGGGAAAAGTAGGGCTGGGATGTGAAGGGTGATTTATCACCCAACTGGGCTTTAAAATTCTCTCATACATAAAGCAAAATGTAAGCCAGGGTCCCAAAACCTTCCCTTGTCAATAAGAAAGGCTCATAAAGCTTAAAGAAACACTTGAGATTGTGAAACCGTCTAGCAAACAAACATGTCCTGATAATGTTCCATTAGTGCTTTATAAATATTAGAATGGATTACAAAACCATATAAAACCTTTATTTTACATTTATAAAATGGTAAATGTTAAAAGTCCATCTATTATCCGAGGAAACTTGCGGTTTACAGCAATTTTAATGTTTTCTATATACATGGATGAGTTCTTGGCAAATCTAATTTTTAAGAACGGTCCAACATTTATTTATTCACAGTGTATGTTACATTTTGTCCCCTATTATATCTTGTTACATTGCTCTTTTTTTAACTCAGTACATTACCATACAATTAGATGGGATACATAACCTGTGTATTTGAATTTTATGTACTGATGGTAAAAATACCCAGATAAATACTGTAGATCTACAGGTAAAAAGTATACTAAGAAAAAGGCGATGCATATCTTTCTCTGACCATTTATTAATTAGCATATATACCATCAACAAGTGCTGATGCAAAATAGGTAAAGAACATGGGGAAGCACTGAAAGTATTGTATAATCCATATTATTATTATAATATAATATTCCATAATATCGAAAATATTATCACACATCTAGTAGCTGGATGTAAACCAAAAAGCTGCTATTGTATTATCCAAAACCATGGTACAGCAAACAATGAACATAGTAAATAATAATGAAAAGGGATATCAGGCTCCTACTTACCAGACCGGCGAGTCCTGTCGGGCAGAGGGTAGGCTCCCTTACCCTCCGACTATCGGCCCCCTGATAGAGTAAACAGGGGGTACAACAGTACGGAGTGGTATGAAGGCCTGTATGGCTGTTCAGGTATTGCTGTCCGGGTGTCACAGGGTTAACTGTAGCAAAGACTGAGTAGACTGGAGCACCTTCACTGAGCAGAGCAGGCTGGTGTGGACAACAGGCAGGAAGACTGCAGACAGGCTGACAGGATCCCAGGGAGCAGGCAGATGGATGGTCAGGAGACAGGCCGGGTTTGGCAACAGGCAGACGGCAGAGGTACAGTGGAACAGGCAAGCGGATGGTCAAACAGGCAAAGGTCGGTGCAGACAGAGTTCAGAGAGTGGTCGGGGGACAAGGCCGGGTCAGTAGGTATAACAGGAACAAACAAGGTACACGGTCAGGCTCTGGAACTACTAGCTGTTGATTAGGCAGCACTGGTCACCAGAACTCACTGGCTTAAATAGGTCTTTTGGCGCCAAACGACGTGCACGCGCGCGCCCCGGCACACACAGGCACGCGCGCCCGCCAACGCCCGCGCGCGCGCCCCCGCACACCGGCGTGCACAGTGGAACGATCCCGGACACACACACCGGCGCCGCGAGGAGCCCGCACGGCGAGGTCCGCAGAAACGCGCGCGCCAACGCGCGCCGACGCACCCTGACGCACACCACCGTGGGCGCCCCGCCTGCCAAGGTAAGAACCCTGACAGTGCCCCCTCCTCAAGGGCAGCCTCCGGATGCCCAGCTGGGCCAGCCTGGGAGCATGGGAGTTCTTGAAGGTTTGTAGCAATTCGTTGGCATGCAGGTTACCTTCGGGTTCCCAGGAATTATCCTCGGGTCCATACCCCTTCCATTTAATGAGGTACTGGAGCTGATTCTGCCTTTTCCTACAGTCCAGGATTGCCTCGACTTCGAACTCCTCCTCATTGTTGACCAAAACAGCCTCCGGTGGCTTGGCCTTACGGTCAGGAAAAGGATCGTGGATAACTGGTTTCAGTAATGAAACGTGGAAGACCGGGTGGATTCTAAGGGACTCTGGCAGACTAAGTTCAAAAGCAACATCATTCACCTTTCTCTTCACCCGAAATGGGCCCAGAAACTTAGGTCCCAACTTTTTGGAGGGACAAGCCAACTTTAGATTAGTTGTAGAGAGCCATACTTGGTTGCCAGGTTCAAGGACGAGTTCTCCTCGCCTTTTCTTATCGAACATCCTCTTGAAGGAAGCCTGGGATTGGGCCATGGTTTCCTGCAAGATCTTACAGTTACTAGAAAAGAACTCCATTGTTTCCGTTACTGCGGGTAGAGAACATTCCGGGATAGAACTGGGAAGGAAAGAAGGATTGAATCCATAATTCGCAAAGAAAGGAGTCTGGTTGATGGCAGAGTGTAGGGAGTTGTTATATGAGAATTCGGCGACTGGTAACAAGGACACCCAGTCGTCTTGAGTAAATACAGAAAAACAACGGAGGTATTGCTCCAGCGTCTGGTTAGTTCTTTCTGTCTGGCCGTTCGTCTGAGGGTGGTAGGCCGAGGAGAACGCCAATTCAATTTCCAAAGCGGCACACAGTGCTCTCCAAAACCGGGAGGTAAATTGAACACCTCGGTCGGATACGATATTCGCGGGCACCCCATGTAGCCTTACTACTTCCTTGACGAATATCTTCGCCGTTTCTACGGCTGTGGGAGTACCCTTCATAGGGATGAAGTGTGCCATCTTGGATAGCCTATCAATCACCACAAAGATGGTTGAGAAACCTTCAGAGGGGGGTAACTCCACAATGAAATCCATTGATAGCATTCTCCAAGGCCTGTCAGGAATCGGTAAGGGTCTCAATAAACCCCAGGCCTTTGAGCGGTTGCATTTATTCCGGGCACAAGTGTGGCAAGAACCCACATACCTCTTACAGTCCTCCAGAAGACATGGCCACCAAAAGGTGCGTAGCACCAATTCTGAGGTTTTCCGGGCTCCGAAGTGACCCGCCAGCTTGTGGTCATGACATAGTTCCAGTACCAGTACCCTACATCTTTCAGGTACGAAAATCTTGCCTTCATGCCAGAGCAACCCATCATTTAAACTGGTTCCAGTAGGTAGAGGAATTTCAGAGGAGGCCTGTTTAATCCTGGAAATTAAATCTCCCTGGAGAAGTAAGAAACTACCTGCAGGCAGAATAGTATCAGGAGGAGTACTTTCCTTGGAGTCGTGGAACATCCGTGATAGAGCATCAGGTTTTCCATTCTTGGATCCGGGCCTGTACGTGATATGAAAGGAGAAGCGGGAAAAAAAAAGTGCCCATCTAGCCTGTCGTGGTCTGAGTCGCTTGGCTGCTCTTAAGTATTCCAAGTTCTTGTGGTCGGTAAAGATGAGAACCGGATGTACCGCACCCTCTAGTAGATAGCGCCATTCTTCCAAAGCCGCTTTGATGGCCAACAGTTCCCGGTCTCCGACATCATAATTTCTCTCAGATGATGAGAGTTTACGGGAAAAGAAAGCTACAGGAAACAAGAGGGCCTTGGGGCCCTGACGTTGAGAAAGTACTGCCCCCACTGCGATCTCCGAAGCATCCACTTCCAGTACAAACGGTAACGCAGGATCCGGGTGCTTGAGAATAGAGGCAGAAGTAAACAGTCCCTTTAATTTCTCGAACGCTGCCTGTGCTTGGGATGACCAACAGAATCGTGCCCCCTGTTTAGTAAGTTCCGTTATTGGTGCAATGATCTTAGAAAAGTCTTTAATGAATTTCCTGTAAAAGTTGGAAAATCCTACGAAACGTTGGACTCCTTTCTTGTCTGTAGGAGCCGGCCAGTCCAGGATGGCCGATACTTTTTGTGGGTCCATCTTGATTCCTTCAACAGAAATAATGAGTCCCAAGAACTGAATACTCTGGCGTTCGAACTCACATTTATCTAGTTTAGCGTATAAGCCATGTTGCCTGAGCCGGACGAGAACATTCCTGACGTGCCTGCGATGATCCGCCAAAGAAGAGGAGAAGATGAGTATATCGTCCAGATAAACGATGACATAAAGGTCCAGGATATCTCTAAAGATGTCGTTCACAAAGTGCTGGAACGTAGCCGGGGCATTACAAAGACCGAAGGGCATGACCTGGTACTCAAAATGCCCGAAACGAGTGCGAAACGCAGTCTTCCACTCGTCACCCTCTCGGATGCGGATTAAGTTATAAGCACCCCGGAGATCCAGTTTAGTAAAGATTCTGGCAGTGCCCAGCCTTTGGAATAACTCAGGTACCAGAGGGAGCGGGTAGCGATTTTTAATCGTGATCTTGTTCAGTTCGCGGTAATCAATACATGGCCGCAGGGAATGATCCTTCTTTTCCATAAAAAATAAACCCGCACCGGCCGGAGAGGTGGACGGGCGGATAAATTTCTTTTTCAGATTTTCATCCAAGTACTGCTTCAGGGTGCCCAGCTCCTGCCCAGTCAAGGGGAAGATCCGGCCAAAAGGTACCTCGGTTCCAGGAAGCAATTCAATTGGGCAGTCGTAGGGCCTGTGTGGCGGTAATAATTCTGCCCCCTTCTTGCTAAACACATCCGCAAAGTCTTGGTAAGGCTCAGGAATAGCTTGAAGCAGATCAACATCTGGATGTAGACAGAGGAGTTGGGCAACCTCACGGCCTGTCCCTTGCAAGCAGTGTTGAAGACAGTATCCAGAGAGGAACTCGACATTACCTGAAGCCCAGTTGATCTGGGGGTTGTGCGCTTGTAGCCAAGGTATTCCAAGAATAACTGGAAAGAGGGGGGACGAGATGGCGTCCAGACAGAGATATTCATGGTGTTGCTGGCCCATGATGGCTTCTAAAGGGACAGTCTCCTGAGTGACTGGGCCGGAGCGGAGAGCAGAACCGTCAGCGAGATGAACAGCAAGGCTTTGAGTTTTGGTTTGGAGAGGAATGGCATGTTGAGAGGCAAAGGTCCGGTCAATAAAACAGCTGCAGGCTCCAGAATCAATGATAGCTGGGACTTGGATGGCCTTTCCGGGAAGCTGTAAAGCGACAGAAATGGTTAGGTGCGTGCCCAAAGAGGGTACAATAGTAGCACAGGTACGAACATCAGAACGACACTTACGCATCTTGTTGGGGCAACCGCTGGCGTAGTGCCCCGATTCCCCGCAGTAGAGGCAGAGGTTGTGTGCCCGCCTACGTGTCTTCTCCTCTGGGGTCAAAGAAGGACGGAACAGACCAAGCTGCATTGGTTCAGGTGCATCATAGGTTGAGGCAGGTGGTGGAGCAGGAGATCTACTGGGAGGACAGGGTACTTGTGGAATCATCCAGGTGGGACGAAAGGTACTGGTGGTTCTTTCGGTACGTCGTTCTCGCAGTCTACGGTCTATTTGGATAGACAGATTGATAAGGTCTTCCAGGGTCTGTGGTACCCCTACTCGTGCCAACTCATCTTTGAGAGGTTCTGACAACCCCATCCTGAACTGATGGCGCAAAGCAGCGTCATTCCAAGCCGTGTCAGAACTCCAGCGTCTGAACTCGACGGCATAGTCTTCAGCTGCTCGGCGGCCTTGACGAAGGGCCTGTAAGGAAGCTTCTGCGGTGGCAGTGAGCTGGGGGTCTTCGTATAGTTGGGACATGGCTCCAAAGAAGGCCTCCAGACTATCCAAGACGACAGATTTTTGCTCCAAGAGCCGGTGGGCCCATGTTTGTGGTTCACCAGACAGTAAGGAAATAACAAAGCCCACCTTAGTGGCTTCCAGGGAGAACGTGCGTGGCTGAAGGGCGAAGTACAGGTTGCAAGCATTCCGGAAGGCACGATACTTACTCCGGTCTCCGAGAAATCTTTCGGGTACTGGTACTTTGGGCTCAGGAGGTAACATGACCACAGAAGGTGTTGAGGTGGCTGCTGCGGACCCTGGTGGACCGGTAGGTGCGGACAGAGCCTGCACCCGTTCTTACAAGCTGGAATATCCCTCTTGTAGGCTTTTCACTGCCTGGGTTAGACCCGCCAAATGTCGGCAAAGTTCATCCATGGGGGAGGCCCCCTGCCCGGACTCGGTCATGGCTGCCTAATACTATCAGGCTCCTACTTACCAGACCGGCGAGTCCTGTCGGGCAGAGGGTAGGCTCCCTTACCCTCCGACTATCGGCCCCCTGATAGAGTAAACAGGGGGTACAACAGTACGGAGTGGTATGAAGGCCTGTATGGCTGTTCAGGTATTGCTGTCCGGGTGTCACAGGGTTAACTGTAGCAAAGACTGAGTAGACTGGAGCACCTTCACTGAGCAGAGCAGGCTGGTGTGGACAACAGGCAGGAAGACTGCAGACAGGCTGACAGGATCCCAGGGAGCAGGCAGATGGATGGTCAGGAGACAGGCCGGGTTTGGCAACAGGCAGACGGCAGAGGTACAGTGGAACAGGCAAGCGGATGGTCAAACAGGCAAAGGTCGGTGCAGGCAGAGTTCAGAGAGTGGTCGGGGGACAAGGCCGGGTCAGTAGGTATAACAGGAACAAACAAGGTACACGGTCAGGCTCTGGAACTACTAGCTGTTGATTAGGCAGCACTGGTCACCAGAACTCACTGGCTTAAATAGGTCTTTTGGCGCCAAACGACGTGCACGCGCGCGCCCCGGCACACACAGGCACGCGCGCCCGCCAACGCCCGCGCGCGCGCCCCCGCACACCGGCGTGCACAGTGGAACGATCCCGGACACACACACCGGCGCCGCGAGGAGCCCACACGGCGAGGTCCGCAGAAACGCGCGCACCAACGCGCGCCGACGCACCCTGACGCACACCACCGCGGGCGCCCCGCCTGCCAAGGTAAGAACCCTGACAAGGGATCACAATTTTTAATTTGACAATGTAAAATGTTTCTGAATGAGTTCTATTAAAGCATTTTATATAGTCATACCAGTTAAGGTATTTCATTAAACAATAATTTTGTTGTGATATTTTACTTTGTGTTTTCACCAGAAAACGCTATTTTTCAAACTTTGTTTTATTTGGTATAGAATCGGATAATATGATATAGTAGTATTCAAAAAACGAATCAGTGCCAGTCAATGGAGGTTCTGGCACTATCCATTTTAGTGCTATGATTTTTTTCACCATAAATAGACACCTTCTTAAACATAAACAGTTGTAGTGGTCCAATTGTTGATCGTCAAGAACCCCCAGTAAACAAAGTTTAGGGTCCAATGAATTAGTCGGTGAAACAACATTAGATAAAATTAATACCTCAGACCAAAATTTAGTTCTATAGGGGCAGTTCCGAATAGGGTGTCAGAAAATGGCATTATACAGTATGGCTGACATTTGTTATATATTGATGTTGCTTTGCCCACTGTAAACAGTTTAACTGGTAATAAATATGTTTGGTGAGTGATAAATAATATTGGCCACTGGCAACACAGGAATTTGCCAAAGCCAGCAGGATTTAATTTTTAATATGGTGTAGTTCATTTTGGATTGAATTCAATTTTGTAAAGAAGTGATATGAAGACTCTGGGGCCTTGGGATTAATTACACCAAAGAATAATTCAGAATTACGGTAGTTTGTTGGCATTTTTAAGTTGAGAGTGTAATGCATGTCTTAGCTGTAGGAATTTATAAAAAGCAGTATGTATAATTTGGCATTGTTCTTGCTAAGTTTCAAAAGAAAATAACAGCATTAGTCTGTTGTATGTGTTTCAATAACCTGTCTGTGTTTCCACCGACCAGTATCTAACAAGGCATATGTTACAATTTATGTAGTCCTGGATTTTCCTATTACTGCGCCTCAAATAACATAACATCATTGTGTAGGATACCTTTAGTCTGCTGCCATACTAACCTTTCAAATAATGTATGAGGAGTAGTTCCGAAAAGAAGTGTAATTTATAACAGATCCAAAAGATGAATCCCATTACATGGGCCAAATGGTTGCTAGGCTTATTAGGGGGTCAATGCATAGCAAGTTTTGAAATCAGTTTTGATACCAGAACTAGTGTCCCCATTGGAAGACTTCTCTTCTAAGCCTGTTCTTGTGACAACCCAAAATTTGGAACTTTCTCTTACTTCCACTCTCGGTGAGTACAGCAAACAAGACAGAGAGGATGAATCTCTATTGGGGGCAGAGACAGCAATTAAAACCTAATAGGTGAAAAGACTGGCACACCACACCAAAAACCTGAAACCCAGAAAAAAGATTTTATTCCAAATCTGTATTACACTTAATATCTACCGTGTTTCCCACAAAAATAAGCCCGGGTCTTATATTCATTTTGGACACCAAAAACACATTAGGGCTTATTTTCAGGGTAGGGCTTGCAATGCAGGAATCCCCAGTATGAACATACCAGTAAAAGGATCATATAATGCAAAAGGTGCTGCTGGAATACAACTGTGCAAACACCCTTACCATATATCGCTTCCATCGCCTGCCCTGAGCTGTCTTCTCCGCTCTGAAGGGGAGGGGGGCCGAGATCCCCCACGACACCCGGGGCTTCCATCGCCTGCCCCAAGCCATCTTCTCTGCTCTGGACACTGCAGGGAGAGGGGCCAAGATCCCTCGCCGACACCTGGCACTTCCTTTGCCTGCCCCAAGCTGTGTTCTCCATTCTGAACACTGCAGGGAGGGGGGCCGAGATCCCCCCCTGACAGCCAGGAGATCAGAGACACACACACAGCAAACTGCACACCGTCATAACAGAGGATTATACCGCGTTTACCCAAAAAGCACACAAGCACTTCAAACTAGGGCTTATTTTTGGGGTAGGGCTTATATTGCAGCCCTCCTGGAAAATAGTGCTAGGTCGTATTTTTGGGGTAGGTCTTATTTTCAGGGAAACACAGTAACATGTTTCAGGGGCCACACTCTGCCCCCTTTATCAGGACAGTGAAAAATTCACAAAGTCTCATTTGCAGGGTATGACTCTCTAAAGGCAGAATGTGGCCCCGAAACACGTTGGATGGCAAGTGTATTACAGATTTGGATTAAAAAAATTTTTCTGGATTTCAATTTTTCGGTGTGGCACTTGACTCTTCTGATCCAACTATTGTATTTAGATTACATCCCAAGGTTTACATGGGAGTTCTTCAGTGTACGGAAACAGCCCAAATACCACCCAGATACTTGATTGGAATAATAACAGTATAGTGTTGAATATATTAACCGAAGGCACTGCAAGTGATATCCTCCTAAGATTCCAGTGCCATCCAAGCCATTATCTAAAGCAAAATATACCTGACAGGGGCTCTAATCTCTCTTTAGTCTATCCAAAAATTTTTTTAAAAAGTTTTGTCTTTAGTTATATTTTAAGTTGGCTAAAGTATTTGGAACATATTTTATTTTCAATATTTAGGATTACATAGAGGCATTTATGCAGCATAACCATTTTAATAAGGGCTATATGACCTACCACTGGTAGTTTGGTCTATTTGAAATGTATAGAAAATCTGAGCTATATTAATATAAAGTAAAGAAATATATTTATAAAAAAATAGCAGCTAGCACAAATTTCTGATATTAGACCTTCAAGACATGCTAATTTTTTTTTTAAATAAGTGTGCCCTGCAAACCTCTTCATGGCCAAGTGGGAAGAGGATGTCATTTTGAGCAACAAAAGACCTGAATTGGTATTTTGATTTGGAATGGAGATTTGGCCTTATATTCATTATCTTAATGATAACAAAAGAGGGATATCTCTTAGCCAGGAAGCAAATGATAAATAGGTTAATTTTCTGGACTTAAACATTTCTGTAGACAATGAATCCATGTCACTTCCACTCACTTCAAATCTACTGACAGGAATAGCTGTATAACATTTGGTAGCTATCACCATCTGTCATGGTTATCCTCAGTCCCCAAAAAATTAATTTTTGAAACGTAGATGCAATTGTACAAGGATAGAAGTGTATTGGAATCAAGCTTCTTTTTTGAATTCTAGATTTTTGGAAAAGGGCCTTATTGAGGATAATTTGGATATGATTATTACTCATGCTGAACAGCACGACAGGAATTCCTTATTAGTGGGGAGAGAGAAGCCACCAGTATACTTTAATAGTTTAGGACTTTCATTGATCACCACGTTCTCTGCTCAACATTATAAGGTCAAACAGATCATCAAGTGGCACTGGTTGGTGTTATTAAATTATCTGTCTTGGGACCCATTTTACTGGAAAAACCTATAGTTACTTTTAGGGAAGTCACTTCATGGTGTAATAAGATAGCCCTAAATATTTATGACCCATCTATTCGTCCTTTTTTCTTTCAGGATCTCAAATGGTTTCATCTTTGCATAAGAAATAATGTATGCAAATGAAATGCCATCAAGGAGAAAAAAATATTCAGTTTTAAATTTGCTCAGACTTTGAAGGTGTATTATATAAAATCATTCATATCTTGCAATACCAAAAATGTAGTGTATATGTTAACATGCCCTTGTGGTATGCAATAACACGTGGGTCATTCCACGAGAGGTCGTACCACAAGAGAACTACATGTTCGTTTAAACGAACATGTGGTAAACATAAAAAAAGGATATAAAAGGACATAGCGTGTCTTAGCATTATGCCATTTGTCACAATAAGAATCCAGAGGGGACTAGGTTTGTCGCTATTGATAGAAATGTTCCCCACTGGAGAGGAGATAATGGCAAAAGAGAAATATCCCATTCTGAAAGAAAGTGGATCTATAATCTCAAGACATCAAGACATATACACCTTTTGGGCTCAATATCAAATGGGATACTAACTATTTTATTAATAAAAATATTTTTTTCCCCATATGATAATCTAGATTTTGCACAAGTGATTTATGCATTTACATTGGAAGGATAGATTTTGGACAACAGGAGATACTTAGTGGGTTAATAGTTACCAGCTCAGGTTTATGAGTGATCATCAAAGTCCCTTTCTTTTTATAAAAAGATTTTTTTTTTTTTTTAATGTCTATTTTTATAATTGCATTTTTAGGCTTGTAACTGTCCAGAATGGTTTGGGCTCTTGAATAGTGACAGTACTGGCTAAATAAAATATATAATTTTTTTTTTTTACATTTTTATAATACACTTTAGAATAAAATTTATATATTTCTCAATTTAAATTCGGGGTCTAGGCCTAGGTATTGATTGGCTTTCATACCAAATGAATTCAGCATAAAGGATTATATTTATTAATAGTATGTCCTTCCCTCTTTTTACATACATTTTTTATTATTTTTTTAATATATTTTTTTTAATTTTTGATAACCATAACTGTTTTCATATGTATTGTTTGTATAATTGATAATCATTTTTGAATGCTAGGGGGAGCTAAGTACTGGTGTTTTACACCTCCCCACCTCTGGATGAGTTCATAGAAGTTTAGAACATGCAATGATTAGCTCTCCTTGGTTTTAATTATGGTGATCAGGTGCTAGGCAACTCTGTCAGGGTTACTTGGTAACCGCTTGTTTATACAATGGAATCCTCTTCCCATTGGACCTCCATATAATGGTGTGGTGACAGATGTACACTCTGAACCCCTGATGACATCACATCTGACGAAATGCATCAGAAAGAGCCAGCGTTTACATCACCGTGCATGTGTATCCAACGGTGGCCATTTTTTATATGGGCACACTCGGGAAATCTTTGTATACAGCACTGTTTTTATCCACTCACGAATTTAAGTGCAATTTTTGATAAAATTTGCTTTTGATCATTGGGAGTTAAACTATGGCGAATATGCTTATTCCTTACATGTCTGACCTGGATTGGCTGTGGGTACATTGTTACCATCAGAAGCCTAGATGCCATTCGCTACAGTATACTGGGATAGTTGCAGTAATCCGGGGGGATATTTATCACAAAGCCATGTTTGACCACTCTATACTTTGAGGGTGAAACTTATCTGGTAAGCACACATTGAGCGCTGTGTTGGGTGATGCACTTGCAAAAATATAAATAAAACTTCTTACTGCTGGACTTCCGTAAGAAGATATAAACAAACACCTTCTTTATTCACCATCAATTGGGACTTTTATCTTTCTTTCTTACAATTTTTTTCATCAATCATAAGAATCAGGTAATATCTGATTTTGCACTAGTGAAAACTTTTTTTTTTTTTTTCACAGGAATTTTGCACAGCTTGGTTAGTGCAAATCATGAATTGTAGTTTGGATTGTATAATTAATTTATATGTTCTTGTGAGTTCTCATGAGTTTTTCATGCAACTGCACTTTTTTTTAGCAAGTGTGGTCTATTTAGCAAATTTACTCTTTACCTGTTTTATTAGGAGCCAAAGTTTTTAGATAGAAGTTGGTTGGAAGATTTAGGCATAATACAACGTAAGTGTCTACATTTCATGATGCATGAAAGAAGAGAAGCTTCGATGGGCAAGTTATCCAAGCCCTTCAATCACGGTCATTAATGCAAGCTTCCTCCTTTTGATTCTAAGGCCTGACTCCAAAGTAATTGATACACACTATAGTTTGGGATGGATTAATATTCCAGCATAATTTAGAAAAAAATATGGTATATGTGTACAGGCCTGATTTTTTTTCAACATTGGAATCTAGATGTTTTCCTCTTGTGTCTTCTGTAGAATTAGTTAGTTAGTTAGAGTTAGTTTTGAGTTGTATTGCAAAAAGGAATAATAAGGGTGATAGGGAATACTCTTGTCTTGCCCCTAAATAGAGGAAATGAGGTAGAGAGGGTATTGGTAACATAAAATTTGTCATTTGGGGATGTGTAAATCATTTTTATCCACTACAGAAATTTTCGGGGAAGCCATATTTAGAGAGATGAAAAAAAAAAGGGGCCAGTCTACTGAGTCAAATACCTTAGCATTATTTAAGGCTGCTAGGGCCCAAGTTGTGTTGTGGGTCCCACTCGACTGTATAGCAGTTTGTAGTTTCTGTAAGTTGATGACAGTTAAACTGTTCTTCATAAAGCCTTACTCAACAGAGTCCCCAATGTTTTACTCAGAAAAGCTTTAGGCTTTAGGCTTTAAGAACACAATAACTATAGCTTCATTAAGGAGCCAGGTTGCTTGCACAGTTGATATGTTGCCTTCATCCCCCAAGATATTTTTCTTTCTTCTTCCTGTGATAAACTGGGGAATTATTTCAATAAATGTGGACAAATTGAGTGGGCCAATGTGAAAATATGGAATGGATGGAATCTGTCTGAGATTTGTGAAGTATCAGATAAATTTAGCCCCAACCCATCTTTAATCGTAAGGCTCTAGTAATTTACTTGATGTATTCGTTTGCACAAAATATAATTGCTTTAGGAAGAAAATGTGTTTTTGGCCTTCTCACGAAAATGGAAATTAACACAATCTTTGTAGGGATAGCCATTGTATTTTATGGTGGTCTGATGGGTTGTTAGCACAGTTGCTCTCTCTACTGCCTGTGCTAGTTTAATTCTGTCTTGTGAGAGTCCTGCTTTATGAACAATATCACGGATCCTCTAAGGAACCCCTTAAGTGTTTTCCATTAGAGAACAGGGTTAGTATTGCCATTATGGGTCTGCAGAATGGCCTGGAGTTGATCTGAAATCTTTTATTGTATTGGAGATGGGCAAAATGGATGTTTTCTTTCAAGGCCAAGGGCCATCAAAGTTTATTTTCAGATGAGCTATGATCTGTGACACCTCTAGATTTATATTCCATTGTGTTGACACAACAGCTTGGGGAGAGACAAGGCAAAGATTAAGACAAGATAGAGAGTCCTGATTAGGGATGGGCCGAACAACCCCCCCAGTTTGGTTCACACCAGAACACCGCGAACAGGCAAAAAGTTCTAGTGAACAAGCAAACCCTATTAAAGTCTATGGGACACGAACATGAAAAATCAAAAGTGCGCATTTTAAAGGCTTATATGCAATTTATAGCCATAAAAAGTGTATGGGGACCCGGGTACTGCCCCAGGGGACATGTATCAATGCAAAATTTTTTAAACTACAGTTTTTTTCAGGAGCAGTGATTTTAATAATGCTTAAAGTGAAACAATAAAAATAAAATATCCCTTTAAATATCATGCCTGGGGGTCCCCTTTGTCTGCCTGTAAAGTGGCGCATAATTCTTAATTCTGTTATAGGGTTTCCCCTAACCACTTCAATACACTGTTTTATATATTCTGCACTGCACTATATACCCTGCACTGTATTATATATACTACACTGACTGCACTATATATTCTCCACTGTATTATATATACTACACTGACTGCACTATATACACTGCAATGTATTATACTACACTGATGGCACTATATACTCTGAACTGTATTATATATACTACGCAGACTGCACTATATACTGTGAACTGTATTATATATACTATACTGATTGCACTATATACTGTGAACTGTATTATATATATACTATACAGACTACACTATATACTCTGAACTGTATAATATATATTATACGGACTGCACTAAATACTCTGAACTGTATTATATATACTATACGAACTGCAATATATACTCCTCTGCACTGTATTATATATTCTACACTGCCTGCACTGTGTATGTGTTTATATATATATATATATATATATATATATATATATATATATATATATATATATATATATATATATAACACTGTCTGTAATATATACAGTATCTCACAAAAGTGAGTACACCCCTCACTTTTTTGTAAATATTCTATTCTATTTTTTCATGTGACAACACTGAAGAAATGACACTTTGCTACAATGTAGAGTAGTGAATGTACAGCTTGTGTAAATTTTCTGTCCCCTCAAAATAACTCAACACACAGCCATTAATGTCTAAACCGCTGGTAACAAAAGTGAGTACACCCACAAGTGAAAAAGTCCAAACTGGGCCCAATTAGCTATTTTCCCTCCCCGGTGTCATGTGACTCGTTAGTGTTGCAAGGTCTCAGGTGTGAATGGGGAGCAGGTGTGTTAAATTTGGTGTTATCGCTCTCACTCTTTCATACTCGTCACTGAAGGTTCAACATGTCCCCTCATGGCAAAGAACTCTCTGAGGATCTGAAAAAAAGAATTGTAGCTCTACATAAAGATGACCTAGGTTATAAGAAGATTGCCAAGACCCTGAAACTAAGCTGCAGCACGGTGGCCAAGACCATACAGCGGTTTAACAGGACAGGTTCCACTCAGAACAGGCCTTGCCATGGTCGACCAAAGAAGTTGAGTGCACGTGCTCAGCATCATATCCAAAGGTTGTCTTTGGGAATTAGACATATGAGTGCTGCCAGCATTGCTGCAGAGGTTGAAGGGGTGGGGAGTCAGCTTGTCAGTGCTCAGACCATACGCTGCACACTGCATTAAATTGGTCTGCATGGCTGTCGTCCCAGATGATGATGCACAAGAAAGCCTTCAAACAGTTTTCTGAAGACAAGCAGACTAAGGACATGGATTACTGGAACCATGTTCTGTGGTCGGATGAGACCAAGATAAACTTATTTGGTTCAAATGGTGTCAAGCGTATGTGGTGGCAACCAGGTGAGGAGTACAAAGACAAGTGTGTCTTGCCTATAGTCAAATATGGTTGTGGGAGTGTCATCGTCTGGGGCTACATGAGTGCACTGGGGAGCTACAGTTCATTGAGGGAACCATTAATGCCAACATGTACTGTGACATACTGAAGCAGAGCATGAACACCTCCCTTCGGAGACTGGGCCACAGGGCAGTATTCCAACATGATAACGACCCCAAACACACCTCCAAGACGACCATTCCCTTGCTAAAGAAGCTGAGGGTAAAGGTGATGGACTGGCCAAGCATGTCTCCAGACCTAAATCCTATTGAGCATCTGTGGGACATCCTCAAACGGAAGGTGAAGAAGCATACGGTCTCTAACATCCACCAGCTCTGTGATGTTGTCATGGAGGCGTGGAAGAGGACTCCAGTGGCAACCTGTGAAGCTCTGGTGAACTCCACGCCCAAGACGGTTAAGGCAGTGCTGGAAAATAATGGTGACCATACAAAATACTGACACTTTGGGCCCAATGTGGACACTTAGGGGTGTACTCGCTTTTGTTGCCAGCGGTTTAGACATTAATGGCTGTGTGTTGAGTTATTTTGAGAGGACAGCAATTTACACTGTTATACTAGCTGTGCACTCACTACTTTACATTGTAGTAAAGTGTAATTTCTTCAGTGTTGTCACATGAAAAGATATAATAAAATATTTACAAAAACGTGAGGGGTGTACTCACTTTTTTGAGATACTGTGTGTATATATATATATATATATATTACACTGACTGTAGTGTAGTGTATATATATCCCCTCAGCATTCAGCAGACTCCGGCAGCTGACTCTGGTCCTCCTCCAGACCCTGCACTTTCTGCTTCCCAGCTTCACTCCCAGCTTCTTCCTGGCAGCAGCACAAGGTAAAGGGAGTGCACTATGATGTAAGAGAGGGTGGGGGGCTCTTGACTTCTGATTGTGGGGGGCTCTTGACATCTGATGTAAGGGGGACCTGTGCTCTGGACATCTGCTTATTCATTTTTATGAGAATAATACAATTCTATGCCAGTTGAAAAGGAGGGTTGCACACCACTGGTAACATTCACATGAAACTATTTGAGACTCAGTCAGAACACCATGGCAGAACCTGCTCAGTCAGAACACCATGGCAGAACCATGTTCTGTCTGAGCAGTCTCCAATAAAGTTTCTTGTAGATGATACCAGCGGTGTGCATCCCTCCTTTGATAAAATGTAAATACATTCATTTAGTCTTACAGATACAACCGGCCCTTTGAGGGCAACCATATTGCTAATGTGGCCCATAATGAAATTGAGTTTGACACCTATGCCCTAGAGCAGCCTTTTTCAACCACGGTGCTTTCAGGTTTCTTCAGGGGGTGCCTTGGCAAAATGCCTAAATATTGCCCAAAAATTGTTTCCAATCCAGGTGTGTTTGCTTTGAAAGAATAAATCACTTATAATGTCGGGTGCACTTTGTGTGCAGATGCTGCTGCATTATGTAAAACTATTAGATTTGTTTTTGAAGAATGGAGTGCATAATTTGAAAGGGTGCCTTGAGTGAAAAAAGGATGCCTTGGCTTCTGCAAATTAGATCAATGATAAAAATTTTAGGAATTCAGTATATTCAGTAGAACATTGAAAGCACTACAATGTGACCATTTAAGGTGTTACCCTTTGTCAAGTACCAGCTGTGGAAATGAGAAGCAAATGTTTACCTAGATTTTCTGGGGTGCAAACCGAGTGGGGTGTAAAAATAGAGGGTATGGCAATCAACGCCTTTATGTGTTCTGAATACATTTCCTTGATCTCACGTATCTCCTGCCTAAGGTTTCCACATCACAACATTATGGCCAATTGATATTCTAAACATGACACCAGTATACATAAACACTCTTGATTTAACTGAGCTATTCAATCAGTACCAGCATGTGTCAATATACAGTCCTACTGTAAATAAGCCAGAATGAGAAGTAACATCAGATCTGAAATATATCAGTAATGTTAATGGAAAACACAGCCTAGGAAGGAAACACAATGAAAATACTAAAATTAACAACACTAAAACTGCTTTGTAAATCAAAAACCAAAAGAATTTAGTTATAACTTGATTACGGTAATATTCTGTAGCAAAGTAATGTGGTTCTATAGGATTTAGACAGTTTAGCCTAACCCTAGTTTCACACTTACGCGCTTTTTAGTGCATTTTGCAGTTTGCAGAAACGCGCTACAGTCCATTTACCATCTTGTCCTATGGTTCACGTTCATATCCATGCGTTTTGCGGCCAGTGCGTTTTTGTAAAAGGTCAGGGACTTTTTTTCCTTCGTTTTGTGTGTAATAGACTTCAATGGAATCGCACCAGAAATGCAAGTGTTGTGTTTGTGATGTGATTTTTTATGTGTTTTGCGTTTTTATTTTTCTGTTTAAAACACCGTATATAACTGGTTGCTAAGGAGGGGGCTGGGAAGTCAGCTGCCGCGTCCTTAATAACCGATGAGTCATCAGCTGTCAGCGAGGTTCCCCGCTGACAGCTGAATATAAAAAAAAATCTGAGCATGCCGCCCAACAGGTCAGGAAAGGGAGGGGACATGCCAACACCTCCTCCTGAACCATACCAGACAGCATGCCCTCAACATGGAGGGGATGGGTGCTTTGGGGGGCTCCCTCCCACAGGGCCTCATCAAAGACCCTGTGAGAGGGCGAAACGCATTGACGCAATTTCCGGTATTACTGACGCCTCTTCCGGTCTCCTGGAATGCACTTCGGGTCTCGTGGAACGCACGCCAGGAACAACGTTTGTTACATCCACAGCTCCATTTTTATGCCTGCTTTCATCTTAAATTTTGTAAGTACCCATTTACTTGTGCAATAAACCTTTTTTAATGGTACTTTCACTATTAGTTCCATTTTTTATATTTTTTTGGGTACCTATTTATTCCACTGAGAACCTTCATAAAGAATCTCTCATTTGATGATCTGACGTTCAAATCACCATTCCTGGATATCTTTGGATACCATTATCAAGCCTGAAACGACCCCTAGACTGCAAAGCTGGGGGTCATCTTGATCTGAACCTTCATAAAGAATCTCGCATTTGATGATCTGACGTTCAAATCACCATTCCTGGATATCTTTGGATACCATTATCAAGCCTGAAACAACCCCTAGACTGAAAATCTGGGGGTCATCTTGATCTGGTGAGTGGGGACACATGAGGGGGTGTTGTTGTACACCTGAATAGCTTTGAAGCAGTTTGTTGTTCCTTCACCATGGATCGAAGCACTTTTGGTCATTATATTTGGACTCTGTTTTGTTCACTACATATTATGTGTTTTTTGTTCACTTTTATTATGTTTGCGAGCGCCATATTTATATATTTTATAAGGTGCTTTGAGAGGCAGAGCCTTTGCCCATTTTTGCCCATTCTTCTTTGCAAAATAGATCAAGCTCTGTCAGATTGGATGGAGAGCGTCTGTGAACAGCTATTTTCAAGTCTTGCCATAGATTCTCAATTGGATTTAGGTCTGGTCTTTGACTGGGCCATTCTAACACATGAATATGCTTTGATCGGAACCATTCCATTGTAGATCTGGCTGTATGTTTAGGGTCGTTGTCCTGCTGGAAAGTGAATCTCCACCCCAGTCTCAAGTCTTTTGCAGACTCTAACAGGTTTTCTTCTAAGATTGCCCTGTATTTGGCTCCATCCATCTTCCCATCAACTCTGACCAGCTTCCCTGTCCCTGCTGAAGAAAAGCAACACCACAACATGATTCTGCCACCATCATGTTTCACAGTGGGGATGGTGTGTTCTGGGTGATGTGCAGTATTAGTTTTCCACCACACATAGTGTTTTGCTTTTAGGCCAAAAAGTTTACATTTGGTCTCATCTGACCAGAGCACCTTCTTCCACATGTTTGCTGTGTCCCCCTCATGGCTTCTCGCAAACTGCAAACAAGACTTCTAGGCACTAGTCTTCCGGAAAAATCCAAATTTGTGTACAGAAGAGGCCCAACTTTGAGGGATCACTTGGCTAAAAACGTCCTAGACCCCCCAATAAGAGAAAGTTTTCTTTTTTCGAAGGTAAGGGATATTATCCATGCAGAAATTGCTACGCATGTCGACATACGAAAGCAAGAAAAAGAAATTGAGCTTTACTTCTACTGTAACGTTACAGAATTACTTAATAGAAGACTTTATTTCATGCCGTAGTGAAGGGGTTGTTTATTTGCTTGAGTGTCCTTGCCAAATTCAATATATTGGCAGAACGAAGAGAGCACTGTGGAAGAGATTGAGGGAACATGTGCAGAACATTAAAAGGAGTTTTGATAAACATAGTTTATCAAGACACTATGCAAAATATCATAACAGTGATCCCTTGTAACTAAAAATTTGTGGAATAGAAAAATATAAACCCCATTGGAGGGGGGATAATAAGATTATTAAGATTAGCCAGGCTGAGTCTAGATGGATCTATGAATTACGCACTTTGGCGCCACTAGGGCACAATATAGAATTCAATCTTAATTGCTTTATTTCTAATTTTTAAAACATTATTGATTCCTTTTTATCGTATTTATTATTATTGGTTTTAATTGTGGTCATTTTACCCTGGAGTGGAAGATGATCTTCCGCTATTAAGAACCCTGAGTTAGTATTCTCTGACTTGTTGACAGTTGGACTAGTCTATTCTCTCATATTTTGATTTATTGGAGGCCTCTCATATTTTGTCTAAATGAAATTTTTCTATTGAATGATATTTCACCCCACTTCCACTAGGTGTCACCAGTGGGGCTGAGAGTTTTTAGCTTTCCTTTTTAAATATCCCTGTCTATTATGTTACACCTACTAGATGTCACTAATGAGTTACGGACTATGTGGGATGTTTATCCCTTCTCTCCCACTAGATGACATCTGGTAACTTAGTGGATTATGTTGTTTGCATTGGGTATCAGTGGTTTCCTGTTGGATTTAGCGCTGTATTGAAATTCTTTGTTTCCACCACTAGATGGCGCTTGGGATCTGATTGATTTCCTTTTTAAATCATTATTTTTAAATTGACTAGTAAAGTATCTTGTTACTATCTTGAATCTATATGTATGCCATATATTGATTTAGTATGCTGTTTTTATTACTCACATTGATTTTAATCCATTTGTTTACCCGCTGTTGCTATGACAGCGGTAGAGACTGTATAAACTGGCTGTTCGACACCTGACTCCTTGACCCTTTGAGAAAGCCACGTGTGTTGTGACGCAACGCGTCAGGGAGGAGCCAGGTGCCGCTGCTTCCGGGTATGGCCGAAACCGGAAGCCCTCGCTTTCACTGCTGCTTTTATCGTTCCTTGATGTAAGTTACTACTTGTTTTTTCTGCAATAAATTTTTAACTACTACACTATGGAGCCATTTCTTTTCTTTTACCATTCATCCGCTGACACTAATTGAATGTGGGAAAGTACAATTGCTGATTGGATATCGAAGTGCTGTGACCACGACCGGAAGCTGTTTTGTCCAGTGGATAGCTCTACCACTCATTGGTTTACGCTTGATTTGGCCCATTGGGGGCCGCTGCTACAGGTGAGAGGCTGGGGGAAATAGGTGTCGCAATCCAGAGCCTGATTGGATGCACACTTCTATCCTAGACACTTGTCGCCATAGTGATGATTTACTGCACTTGCACTTTCCTGCACCATCAGAAGACCTTACCCTGTTACTATTGGGAGCTGCATTGCATGTTTTTTTGGACGACATGATATCACCTATTTTATTCTTTGGACATTTACTACACATATTTGTGTGTCACGGTTTTTTATCCATCTCCTTTTGCACATTGTTTATTTACTTTGGTGCTATCGCACTCCACTTTTTATGATTATATTTCATCCTTTATTGCACTTGATGATTGTTATTTATCCATTTATGTATTTATTATATTTATGCACTATTGCACTTTCAGTTATTTTGTATTTTATGCACTGCTGCACGCGTACATATTGCATCTATTTACGTGGACATATTGCTTATATACACACGTTTTATCTAGGCGTAAGTAGCGCCACATAATTTGCTTTTTCAAGACTTCATATGGCTTTCTTTCAACAATGGCTTTTTTCTTGCCACACTTTCATAAAGGTCAGATTTGTGGAGTGCACAACTAAGGCTCAGTTCACACTGGAACCGGCTGCGGATCGCACAGGAACACTGTGCATCATCATTCTCCGCTTCAGGGACGAATCAGGGCCGAATCTGTGCCTGAATTCGGCACTGAAACTAAGCCAAAGATGCACAGTGCAGTGCGCTCCACAGCTGCCCCGGAGATATGTGAACCAGCCGGTCACATTCTCCTGCTATGTAAATTGGATGCGGGGACACCCATATCCAATTCGCATAGGTGTGAACCCAGCCTAATAGTTGTCCTGTGGACCGATTGTCCCACCTGAGCTGTGGATCTCTGCAGCTCCTCCAGAGTTACCATGGGCCTCTTGGCTGCTTCTCTGATTAATGCTTTCCTTGCCCGGCCTGTCAGTTTAGGTGGACAGCCATGTCTTGGTAGGTTTGCAGTTACGCCATACTCTTTCCATTTTTAGATGATGGATTGAACAGTACTCTGTGAGACGTTCAAAGCTTGGGATATTTTTTATCACCTAACCCTGCTTTAACCGTTTAAGAACCAGCCGCCGCAGTTTTACTGCGGCAGGTTTGCTCCCCTGCGCGAATCGGCGTCATTGTACGTTGGCTGCATTGAATAGAATAGGAAGCCGGAGCCGATGCACATGGCCCGTCGGCTGCAATGTCCGCCGGCCACCCGCGATCGATCCACAGAGAGACAGAACGGGGATCTGTCAATGTAAACAGACAGATCTCCATTCTGTCAGGGGAGTAGAGAGTGATCTACTGCTCCTAGTGATTAGGAACAGCGGCCTCTCATTACTCCCAGGCAGCCCATCCCCCATACAGTTAGAAACACCTCCTAGGGAACACACTTAACCCCTTGATCGCCCCCTAGTGTTAACCCCTTCCCTGCCAGTGACATTTTTACAGTGGCTATTTTTAGCTATGATCGCTGTATAAATGTCAATAGTCTCAAAAAAGCATCAAAAGTATCAGATCTGTCCACTGCAATGTCGCAGCCTCGCTAAAAATCACTGATCGCTGCCACTTTTAGTAAAATTAAAATTAATGATAAAAATTCCATAAATATATCTGCTATTTTGTAGATGCTATAACTTTTGCGCAAACCAATCAATATACACTTATTGTGATTTTTTTTTACCAAAAATATGTAGAAGAATACATATTGGCCTAAACTGATGAAAATATGTGTTTTTTTACAAATTTTATTTTGGATATGTATTATAGCAAAAAGTAACAAATATTAGTTTTTTTTCAAAATTGTCGCTTTTTTTGTTTATAGCGCAAACAATAAAAACCGCAGAGGTAATTAAATACCACCAAAAGAAAGCTCTATTTGTGGGGAAAAAAAAAGGACGTCAATTTTATTTGGGTACAGCATCACACGACCGTGCAACTGTCAGTTAAAGCGATGCAGTGCCGTATCACAAAAAATGGCCTGGTCATTAAGAGGGGCAAATCCTTCCGGTCCTTAACCACTTCCCTACCCAGCCATAGTCATATGACGTCCACAGATGGGATCTCCCATGCTGGGTGGACATCATATGACGATCTGGGATTCCCGGCCGTCTAGGGGGTGCGCGCGCCGCCGGGGGCGCGCGCACGCCCGCCGCGCTGCTCAGGACCCGGTACGTGTGCCCGGCGGCCGCGATGTCCGCCGGGCACCCGCGATTGCCCGTTAACCGGGCCGGACCGTGGATCTGTGTGTGTGAACACACAGATCCACGTCCTGTCAGTTGTGAGGAGAGCGATCTGTGTTCCCAGTACAGCGGAACACTGATCGGTCTCCTCCCCTTGTACGTCCCCTCCCCCTACAGTTAGAATCATTCCCTAGGAAACATATTAACCCCTCCCCGCCCCCTAGTGGTTAACCCCTTCACTGCCTGTCACATTTATACAGTAATCAATGCAATTTTATAGCATTGATCGCTGTATAAATGTGAATGGTCCCAAAAATGTGTCAAAAGTGTCCGATGTGTCCGCCATAATGTTGCAGTCATGAAAAAAAATTGCGATCGCCGCTAAAAAAATAAATAAATATTTTTTTTTTAAAAATGCCATAAATCTATCCCGTATTTTGTAGACACTATAACTTTTGCGCAAACCAATAAATATACGCTTATTGCGATTTTTTTTACCAAAAATATGTAGAAGAATACTTATCGGCCGAAACTGAGGAAAAAATTTGTTTTTTAAAAAAAAAATTGGGATATTTATTATAGCAAAAAGTAAAAAATATTGTGTTTTTTTCAAAATTGTCGCTCTTCTTTTGTTTATAGCGCAAAAAATAAAAACCGCAGAGGCGATCAAATACCACCAAAAGAAAGCTCTATTTGTGGGGAAAAAAGGACATCAATTTTTTTTGGGTACAACGTTGCACGACCGCGCAATTGTCGTTTAAATTGCGACAGCGCTGAAAACTAAAAATTGGCCTGGGAAGGAAGGGGGTGAAAATGCCCTGTTAAGTGGTTAAACTTCTCCACAACTTTATACCTGACCTGTCTGGTGCGTTCCTTGGCCTTCATGATGCTGTTTGTTTACTAAGGTTCTCTGACAATCCTCTGAGGGCTTCACAGAACAGCTGTATTTATACTGAGATTAATCTACACACAGGTGAACTCTATTTACTAATTAGGTGACTTCTGAAGGCAATTGGTTCCACTAGATTTTAGTTAGGGGTATCAGAGTAAAGGGGGGCTAAATACAAATGCACACCAGTTAATGGGCACAAAATCGATGATCGTTGGGACGTTTTTGAGCCGAAAAAACGAAGGACAAGTTTTTAAATTTTCTGCTGAACGAATGATAAATTGAAAGTTTAACCTCTTGCTCACGGGGGACTTAAACCCCCCTTCTGCCCAGACCAATTTTTAGCTTTCAGCGCTGTCACACTTTGAATGACAAAATGACAATTGCGCGGTCATGCTGCAATGTACTCAAATGAAACTTTTATCTTTTTTTTTTTCACACAAATTGAGCTTTCTTTTGGTGGTATTTAATCACCACTTGGGTTTTTATTTTTTAAATTTTTTTTTTTGCTAAACAACAAACAGAAATTAAAAAAAAAAAAAACAAGACATCTTTCATAGTTTGTTATAAAATTTTGCAAACGGGTAATTTTTCTCCTTCATTGATATTCACTGATAAGGCTGCACTGATGGGCACTGATAAGGCGACACTGATAGGCACTGATAAGATGGCACTTATGGGCACTGATAAGATGGCACTGATGGGCACTGATAAGACGGCGCTGATGGGCCCTGATGGGTGGCACTGATAGGTGGCACTGATGGGCACTGGTAGGTGGCACTGGTAGGTGGTATTGATAGGCAGCACTGGTGATGACGCACTGATTGGTGATTTATAGGTGGCACTGTGGGCACTGATATGTGGTACTGTGGGCACTGGTAGGTGGTGCTGGTGGGCACTGGTAGGTGGCGCTGGTGGGCACAGAAGCCTCTGCAGAGGCTCCCCACGATTGGAACTGATGTCCCTCTCACAGCCGCCGGTGATCGGCTGTTTTTTTTTTCTCTTCAGGCAACCAGCTGTCCTCTGTTTACATCACATGAGCTGATCACGTAGTAAGGGGTCGGGATTGACCCCTTACTCCGATCTGTGATCAGCCGAGTCTCATAGACTCGCTGATCACAGAGCGCGCAGCGCGTGCCCTGCAGTGGGTGCGCAGGCCGCTCGAGCATGGGAGGACGTCCATGGACACCCCCCCCAGGAAATTAAGCCCCCACTGTAGCCATCTTTCGGTTTAGCGCGGACGGGACGTGGTTAATGTGCTTCCCCTCTGAACTGTCTGCACTAGGTATATGTAAAAAAAACAAACAAAAAATGTATTCATTTATGTCCACTGAACGATTTATCGGTCATTACATTATAGGACTATCGTTTGCTCTCACGGCCGAATGTCTGTTTTTCGAAAATGGGTTCGGACGATTTTTCGTATAGTGTATGGCCAGCATTAGATTAGACAATAAAAATTCTAGAAAGGTGGCATTTATTATGTCAATTTACCAGCAGAACAAAGAAACTGCAACAAAATAAACCGAACCAATAAAATTTGGTATATGAATTTAAATGAAGTTTTGATGTAGCCTGAATACCTGTGCACACTGAAAGATTTGTAGCCTGAGTTTTGGTGCCTGAAGTAGTTTATAAAATGACTCACTCGGGGTCACACAGGGATATTCAGTGGAACATTAGAGACCCTGGGCTGGTAAGAAGCTCCATGTCATTAACCCAGTGAGAAAATCTACTACCAGCATGAGTCACCAGCTATAAAAATGTCCAGATTTTATTTGTATCAGTTCGGGAGAAGAATTCTTTAGCTATGACATTCTATCTTCAAATCTATTATGGGAAAGCAATTTAATGTGTAAACCTGTAATGATGCTCACTTATATTTGCCATTTCATTATCTACTATACATTTAAAGCAGACCTATCAGTGACTTTACAAATCTGCACAAATACAGTACATTGCTGACATATCACAATACAGAGTAATGCCGCGTACACACAGTCGGAATTTCCGACAACAAACGTTCGATGGGAGCTTGTTGACGGACATTCTGAGCCGTGTGTAGGCTCCATCGGAAATTTTCCGTCGGAATTTCCGACAAACAAAATTTGAGATCTGGATCTCAAACTTCCCGACAACAAGATCCGTTGTCGGAAATTCCGATCTTGTGTACACAATTCCGACGCACAAAATTCCACGCATGCTCGTAATCAGGCAGAAGAGCTGCTATGGCTATTGAACTTCATTTTTCTCGGCTCATCGTACGTCACCGCGTTGTTGACGTTCGGAATTTCTGACAACATTTGTGCGACCCTGTGTATGCAAGACAAGTTTGAGCCAACATCCGTCGGAAAAAAAACATGGATTTTGTTGTCGGAATGTGCGATCGCGTGTACGCGACATTACAGTATAAAATACATGATGCTCCTAGTCTAGGTTCACATTTATGCACACATTCCCACACCCACAAGCACCCAGAGGAAAACTGCACTGCTATTTAGAAGGTGCACAAGGCTGCACCGTTTTACGGTGCGGGAAATTGCATGGTGCATTTACATGCAGCTGCGATGTTAAAAAGGTGCAAGGAGCTTTCTCCTGTGTTTCCTGCAAGAATGGGCTGTTATGCTCACACAAGCTCAAGCCACACCAATCGCATAAGTGTGAACCTAGCCTTAACTATAAAAATGCAATCCTTCAGCTCCAGTAAGGTCTGATTCATACCTATGCAGGTCGCAGTTTGCATATTGCAGGTGCATCTTGCATTTTTTGATACAAACTTTTGATCCATTGAAGTCTATGGAACCAAAAACCAGAAAAACGTCCCTGGCCCTTCATAAAATGCACAGATGTGAACTACATCCGCCCCATCATGCCCCGGGACTGCGACGTAATAAGGGGCGGGGTCACCGGGTGACATTACCCAGTGACCACGCCCCATCCCTATATAAGTCATTGCGGACTGCGCATACGGCATTACAGTGGGAGAAAGCGTTGTGTCAACATCGGAAGAAGAGAAGATAGAAGAAGACGGCGGAGGAGACCGGGCCACCGCTAGCAAAAGAGCCGGCAAAAGAGCAGAAGATAGTGGAGGAGCCCGGCAGAAGATACTGGAGAGCGGGAGAAAAACCGGAGAGCGCGGAGAAGAAGCCGGAGAGCGCGGAGAAGAGGGAAGAGACCCCCAAAGTCGGAAGAAGACCCCCGGAGCTGCCTAATAAATTATTTTTAAAACCTGTCTAGTGTGTTTTTTTATTGCACTTTTTTCCCTAGGTGAATGGGTAGGGGTACGATGTACCTCATACTCATTCACATAGGGTGGGGGGCTGGGATCTGGGGGCCCCCTTATTAAAAGGGGATCCCGGATTCCGATAAGCCCCCCGTCCGCAGACCCCGACAACCAACGGCCAGGGTTGTTGGGAAGAGGCCCTTGTCCTCATCAACATGGGGACAAGGTGCTTTGGGGTGGGGGGCGCAGGGTGTCCCCCTGCCCCAAAGCACCTACCCCTCCATGTTGAGGGCATGCGGCCTGGTACGGTTCAGGAGGGGGGTCGCACGCTCGTCACCACCCCCATTCCTGACCGGCCGGGCTGCGTGCTCGGATAAGGGTCTGGTATGGATTTTGGGGGGCCTCCACACCATTTTTTTCGGCGTAGGGTGTTCCCCTTAAAATCCATACCAGACCCAAGGGCCTGGTATGCTCTTTTAGGGGGAACCCATGACGGTTTTTTATTTAAAATTTGGCGCAGAGTTCCCCCTCAAGATCATCTGAGCACAAGTCGCATGCCAAATCCGACTTTGATCCAACTTCAGTGATAGTCAATGGGCTGAAGCAGGATCAAAGTCGGACCAAAGTAGTACAGGGAGCATTTCTAAAGTCGGAACGACTTGTGTCGGACCAGTTAGGACGGCTCCCATAGAGAAACATTGATTTTCACACATCATGCGACATGAGCTCCCAATGTCGAACTGTTTTTCGCACTAGTGTGAACCCAGCCTCAATGTATTAAACAGGTTTCTTTTGTCCCTAGTACACCACATTAAGGCCTTGTTCACACTGGTGCGACACGACAGCCGTCCTACTTTGGATCCGACTTTGCCCCACGACTTAAAGCCGACATACGTCCTACTTTCAATGAACAGGGATCCGACTTGGATCCCCGCCAATACCAGGCACTGTGTTTGGTATGAATCTTGAGGGGGAACTCCATGCCAAATTTTAAATAAAAAAACGGCATGGGTTCCCCCTCCAAGAGCATACCAGGCCCTTGGGTCTGGTATGGATCTTAAGGGGAACCTCCTACATTGAAAAAACGGCGTGGGGTCCCCCCCCCAATCCATACCAGACCCTTATCTGAGCACGCAGCCCGGCCAGTCAGGAATGGGGGTGGGACGAGCGAGCGCCCCCTCCTAAACCGTACTAGGCCGCATGCCCTCAACATGGGGGGTGGGTGCTTTGGGGCAGGGGGGCGCCCTGCGGCCCCCCCACCCCAAAGCATCTTGTCCCCTTGTTGATGAGGACAAGGGCCTCTTCCCGACAACCCTGGCCGTTGGTTGTCGGGGTCTGCAGGCGGGGGGCTTATCGCAATCCGGGAGCTACCTTTAATAAGGGGGCCCCCCAGATCCTGGCCCCCCACCCTATGTGAATGAGTATGGGGTACATCGTACCCCTACCCATTCACCTAGGAAAAAAAGTGTAAAAAAAAACACACTAGACAGGTTTTTAAAGTAATTATTAAGCAGCTCTGGGGGTCTTCTTCCGACTCCGGGGGTCTTCTTCCGACTCCTGGGGTCTTCTTCCGACTTCCGCAATGACTTATATAGGGATGGGGCGTGGTCACCGGGTGATGTCAGCGGTGACCCCGCCCCTTATTACGTCACAGTCCCGGGGCATGATGGGACTGTGTTTGTGATGTTTTTTCCTATGTGAATGGGTAGGGGTACGATGTACCCCATACTCATTCACATAGGGTGGGGTACCGGAACCCGGGCGGCCCCCTTATTAAACGTACCTGCATGTTGTTCGCTTCTTCTGGGTTTGGGGCGCATGCGCCCCCGGCGACATGCTCGCGCTGTGATTGGACACAGCAGGAACCCAGCAATCCAGCAAACCCAGTAAACAAGGCAGATCGCCGTTCTGTCAGTGGGGAAGAGGGAGATGTTGTGTTCCTGCTAAGCAGGAACATGGATCTCTCTCTTCCCCTGGTCAAACCATCCCCCACACAGATTTTTTTCTCGCAGCAGATTTTGTGTGTAATAAACTTCAATGGAGTTTTTTTCTCTGTAACACACTATGCATAGCTGGTTGCTAAGGAGCGGGCTGGGAAGCCGGTCCACGTGTCCTTAACAACTGATGTCATCAGTTGTCAGCAGTAATTGCCGGCAAAAAAATAAATAAAAATCAGGAAAAAAAAACAACGTGGGGTCCCCCAATTTTTTTTTTTAAAAAGTGGCGTGGGGTCCCCCCCAAAACCCATACCAGACCCTTATCTGTGCATGCAGCCCGGCAGGCCAGGAAAGGGAGGTGATGAGCGAGTGCCCTCCACCTCCTGAACCTTACCAGGCTGCATGCCCTCAGCATGCACCTCGTCCCATTTTTGATGGGGACAGGGGCCTCTTTCCCACAACCCTGGGCGGTGGTTGTGAGGGTCTGCAGGCAGGCTTATCGGAATCTGGAAACCCCCTTTAACAAGGGGACCCCCAGATCCTGACCCTCCCCTCTATGTGAATGAGTATGGTGTACATTGTACCCCTACTCATTTACCAAAAAAAGTGTCAAAAAGAAAGAAAACACACACAGTTTTTGACAATTTCTTTATTAAAGATAAAAAAAACTGTTCCCCGGTGTAGATCCATCATCAGTGACACTGCCCGCTGCACTGCCAGACCCTCTGCCTGACTGTTCTTAAATAGGTAATGGGCAGGGCCATCGTCCCCCCATGACGTCATTGACCGGTGTAAGCTGGGCCACTGACGTCACAGGGGGCGGACAAGGAATTGTCAAAATCTGTGTGTATTTTTATTTCCTTTTGACATACTCATTCACTTGGGGGGGGGCGGGATCTGGAGGTCCCCTTGTTAAAGGGGGCTTCCAGATTCGGATAAGACCCCTGCTTGCAGACCCCCACAACCACTGCCCAGGGTTGTGGGAAAACATAAACATCAACATGGGGACGAGGTGCTTCAGGGTGGGGTGGGCAGAGCCCCCCCTGCCCCAAAGCACCCCCCCATGTTGAGGGTATGCGGCCTGGTATGGTTCAGGAGGGGGAGCTCGCTCATCCCCTCCCTTTCCTGACCTGCCAGGCTGCATGCTCAGATACAGGTCTGGTATGGACTTTGGGGGAGACCACACGCCATTTTTTTTAAATTTTGGTGTGGGGTTCCCCTACGAATCTATACCAGACCCTAAAGCCCAGGTATGGATTGGGGGAGGGGGGGGATCTCACGCCATTTTATTAATTTTTTTTTGCAGGCATCTCTTTTTTACATTCAGCTGTCAGCGGGGGACTCCCGGTTGTTAAAGCGGAGTTCCGCCCCATCAGCTACACATACTGTCATGTGTAGTAAATGTGTAAGTGTTATGTATATTAGGACACTTACTTGTCCTGGAATCCAGCGACGTCAGCACCTCAGACGATGTTTCCATTGGCTGTCGGGTGCTGCTGCCGCCATTGCTGGTAAGAGAACCTGGCAGTGAAGCCTTGCGGCTTCACAGCCTGGACCCTACTGCGCATGCGCGAAGCGATGCACTCCTTTACTGGCCCGGCAGCAGGGAAAAAAGGAGGGAGGAGGAGGTGGCCAAACTTCTGATGTACGTCACCGCAGCAAGGTTCTGACGGAAGTGGGGACAGAGTACCTGTCAAAAACAGGTACCCGCTGCCCCCCCACAAAAGGTGCCAAATGTGGCACTGGAGGGGGGAGGAATCAGATAAGCAAAAGTTCCACTTTTGGGTGGAACTCCGCTTTAAGGACGCAGGGACTGGCTTCCCGGCCTGCTCCTTATCAACCAGCTATGCACAGTGTGTTTAACCACTTCCAGACCGCCCACTGAACATATACTGCGGCAGGGCGGCCTGGCTGCACGAAACAATGTACCTGTACGTCGTTTCGTGCATTAGAAACTGTGGGCGCCGGCAAACCGCGATCACTCCACAGAGAGGCAGAACGGGGATCTGCCTATGTAAACGAGGCGGATCCCCATTCTGACAGGGGACTTCCAAGTAATCAGAAACAGTGATCTCTGTGTTGTCCCAGTGAGCCCATCCCCCACACAGTGAGAACACACCCAGGGAACACAGTTAACCCTTTGATCGCCCTTAGTGTTAACCCCTTCCCTGCAAGTGTCATTTATACAGTGATCAGTGCATTTTTTTTAGCATTAATCATTGTATTGGTGTTATTGGTCCCCAAAAAGCATCACTAAGAGTCAGATTTGTCTGCCACAATGTCGCAGTCCTGCTAAAAATTGAAGGTCGCTGCCATTACCAGTAAAAACAGTAAAAAAAAAATTAAAAGTCCCTAATTCTATCCCCTATTTTGTAGACGCTATAACTTTTGCGCAAACCAATCAATATATGATTATTGGGATTTTGTTTACCAAAAATATGTAGAAGAATGCATATTGGCCTAAACCGATGAATACATTTGTTACAATTTGTTGCATTACTGTTTTTTTACTTTTTTTTTTTTTGGATATGTGTCATAGCAGAAAGTAAAAAATGTTGGTCTTTTTTCAAAATATAAAAACCGCAGAGGTGATCAAAGGCTCTTTTTGTGGGAAAAAAGGACATCAATTTTGTTTGGGTACAACGTCACATGACCGCACAATTGTCAGTTAAATCAACGCAGTACCGTTTCGCAAAAAATGGCCTGGTCATTAAGGGGGTATATCCTTCCGGGGCTGAAGTGGTTAAAGAGAAAAAAAGGCAAAACGTAAATTGCATGAAAACTGCATGCAAGAAAGCGGGTTAAAAAAAGCAAAACGCACTGTAAAATGCACCTGAAAACCACATTAACTGCAACCACATAGATGTGGCCCTAGCCTTACTGGACAGTGGAAGTGGAAGCAGTAGGCTGATTAACCTATTTCTCTGTCATTCCACTATCTCTAAAGCCTTGTACACACGATCGGATTTTCCGCAGACAAAACCTCTGACTTTTTTCCCAAGGCGTGTGCCTGGATTTTGTCTTGCATACAAGCGGCAAGGAATTGTCGGCCAACAAATACGAACGTACTGACGTACTACATGGTTTTTCAGCTCTTTAGCGCCACCCTTTGTGCTCCTTCTGCTAATTTCGTGTTAGTAGAAGTTTGGTGAGTGTTGGTTCACGCTTTTCATTTCACGATTTTCAGTTTGCACTTTTCATTTTGTGCTTTTCAGTTCGTTCCTGAATGGCTGTTCGTCAACCAGACATGTTGCGGAATCGGAGGAGATAACGTGTAATTTATTATTGGCCTTGAAGTTTTTGCTTTGACACAAGTCCAGTCAAGGCACAGGAGGAGGAGGATTTATTGGACCAAAAATTGGTTTCTTTATTAATTGTGATCAATTATGTCATATGCCTTTGCTGTGGGAGCTCCAGGAGAATAATCCAGATGATTTTCGGAATTATCTCCGGATGACGGATGCCTGCTTTCACCAACTCTTGGCATTGTTGACCCCCTATATTAAGAAGCAGTACACATGCATGAGGCTTTTATTTTATTTTTTGGTTGAATAATAATGATTTGATTTGGTATATTTTCCATATTTTTGGATGCATAGAATGCACTTTTTGGTTAAGTTCTATTGGCAGATAGCATGTCTAATTTTATGTCTTTTCTTTTTTTAATGCACAATAAAAAAATGTGTAGAATAATACTTGGCAAGGTGTTTTACTTCAAATGACAGTTTGGGAATAGGCATGACAAGGGACACCAACATAGTTGTATCTTTGATCTTAAAAACTAAGTGATAATGGTGTTGTGGTAACTTGCCCAAAAAATTTATAAGCCTGCCATCCAACATTTGTCTGCGGAAAATCCGACAACAATTGTCCGATGGAGCATACACACGGTCGGATTTTCTGCCAACAGCCTGTCACCACACATTTCCAGTCGGAAAATCCGATCGTGTGTACGAGGCTTAAGACTGCTTGCGTTAAACAACAAAATAATTGAATGATGCATTGATGATTAAAGCACTGCATTAATTTGTGTCTTCCATATCTGCTTGGAGTATAGCTTTAACGTAATGTAGGAAGGATATCTCTGGATCAACTGCAGATAAGGGTACTGAAGACCTTTTTTTTTACTTTGATGGATGTGTTTTTTTTAACTCTGTTACTATGAATATAATTGATTTAGCTAAAAATAGAAGGTCCTGGCACTGAAACAGTAACTAGCTTAAATAACTTTATATGGATGAAGACTGGAGGCACATGCTTTAGGCATTTCATCCACTTGTCTAATTAGAAACCAAGCTTTCATGCTCATGCAAGAGAGAGCTTTCAGGGTTATCTGGCCCACATAAGGACATGGGTATTTTTTTTTCCAGAAACACTGATTTTAGTTTCATACAAATTACATACTGTACGTACTGACCAGTAAAATGAAGTGAATCAGCTAGAAGTTCATGCTGCTGGACAGTTCTACAATCAAGTCTCCATAAAAAGGGGAAAACAAGTAGCCAGGGAAAGTGTTCCATTTTTATCTGGTGCCAGATGGACATGAAATATTTCTCAGTAGCAGAAACATACCAAATGCTATACTCCTAATTAACAGACATTGCAAGTCTCTGTTATTCTGTCCAGCAGGGAATAGTGTGCAATAATGTGCTTGTCTATCTGGCAGCAGAGGTAATTTTATATGTTTGTTGTTGTTTTAATGAGTTAGTCTTGTCAACATTTAATAGGTAATTTTCACTCCAGCTTGATGTAGCACCCTGGTGTTTAGGCAGGGTTGCTAGTAAATTTTGTCTGCCAGGCAGTAGTTGCCCTGGTTAGTTGTTAGTAGATTAATTGATTCCGCTCTAATTCTGGGCTTGCTGCACCTTCTCTCTTCTGTCGCTAGGTGGCGTTAATGCTGGTGACATTGGATAGACAAGGGCTTAGCAAGGTCAGGTTATGAATGGATGGGGTGTCTCAGCCAATTGGTTTTGGTTTCTTTAGTCCCTTGGCCTGCTGGGAGAGCTTATTTATTTGTGTGAAGTCAGGTGATCAGGGTTCTGTGCCACCTGGACGGATGTGTTATGCTGCCCCGGGGCTGCTAGGCCGGAAGCCTGAGGTCTAACCTAGGGACATCTGGATGCTAGGCTGTCTGAGGGTCTATCCAGAAGCAGGAGAAGCAGCGCAGGGTTGGGACTGCAGGATTGGAGTCCAACCGAGAGTAACGGTTCCACTGTATGGGGAACCAGTTGTGGTCGGAGGTAGAGGGGAAGCTGTCGCCACTAAGGGACCATCCACCTTGTTACTGGAGACCACTGTGAGTAAGCTGGAGCCAGTACCAGAGCAGTCTTCTCACCAGCCAGGGACGGTGAAGAAGTGGGAACATTTCAGCAAGTGCCAAGCCAGGGACCCAGTGGGACAGCAGAGTTGATGCTTGAGGAGCATCAGTGGGTGCCAAGCCAGGGACCTAGCGGGTCAGCAGGGGTGATGCTTGAGGAGTATATGTGAGTGCCAAGCCAGGGACCCAGCAGAGAAGCGAGGGTGACGCTTGAGGAAGATACCGAGTTATGGAAGTGGAAGAGCTCAGGGGATCCAGTGGCAATTGGGTGTGAGAGTCTAGTGAGAGACTGGGAGCTTGGTGAGTGAAAACCTACAGTGAGAGACTGTAGAGTGCAAAGAGAACTATTTGTCTCACCAATAGTTGAATACAACTACCGTTAATGACTGTTACAAGATTTGTTGCCATAGGAGACAGCGGTCCTACCTATACAGAAGTGGTGTTCGGATGGAGGACTTCCACTGTATAGCTGTCTACCTATAGAAGTCTCGAAGTCTGCCAATTGTCATTGCATCTACTTAAAGCGGAATTCCACACAAAAATGGAACTTCCGCTTTTCGGAACCCTCCCCCCCTCCAGTGTCACATTTGGCACCTTTCAGGGGGGAAGGGGGTGCAGATACCTGTCTAAGACAGGTATTTGCACCCACTTCCGGCACAGACTCCCATGGGAGTCTATGCCTCTTCCTGTCCCCACCGCGCTGTCTCCTGGGAACACACAGCTCCCAGGAGAGAGCGGGGACGACTTGGGACGCGCAGCGCGACTCGCGCATGCGCAGTAGGGAACCGGGAAGTGAAGCCGCAACGCTTCACTTCCTGATTCCCTCACCTAGGATGGCGGCGGCAGCTGCCGAGAACCGAGCGGGTTCTCGGCGTCGCCTGCCGACATCGCTGGACCCTGGAACAGGTAAGTGGCCATGTATTAAAAGTCAGCAGCTGCAGTATTTGTAGCTGCTGGCTTTTAATATTTTTTTTTTTGGGCAGTGTGGGTGGACCCCCGCTTTAAGGGTGTCCTGGCCCTAACCCTCTCTCCCACAGTTCTTGTTTAAGAGACAATAAATCTCTTTGCATTCAAAAAGAAAAGTGTCTGGCACCTATCACTTCAGCTTGTATTACACCCACCATGCCTGGTAACCCACTCTTCAAGGAAGGATGTCAGCTCTCCCTAATCCTTGAGGTCATCATTAGGCCTCTTGTGCCCCGGGACCTTGCTACATTCAAATAAAGCACAGTCAGACTTATTCATTAATACAGTAAAATCTTGGAATGCGAGTAACTTGGTCTGTGAGTGTTTTACAAGACAGGCAAAAATTTTTTTATAAATTTTAACTTGATAAACGAGCGAGGTCTTGCAATACGAGTAGAATCATGTCACAACTGAGTATAAAAAAGAAGAGAGGCGCCTCCAAGCATAGCAATATGGTTACATTTATTGATGGTAGAACATTTAGCAACTCACATGGTTGATGATTAGAACAGGCACATCTACAGTGCCTTGAAAAAGTATTCATACCCCTTGAGATTGTCCACATTTTGTCATGTTACAACTAAAGACATTAATGTATTTTATTGGGATTTTTTTGTGACAGACCAACACAAAGTGGCACATTATTGTGAAGTGGAAGGAAAATGATAAATGGTTTTCAATTTTTTTTACAAATAAATATCTGAAAAGTGTGGTGTGCATTTGTATTCAGCCCCATTTACTCTGATACTCCTAAATAAAATCTCGTGGAACCAATTGCCTTCAGAAGTCACCTAATTAGTAAATAGAGTCCAACTGTGTGTGATTTAATCTCAGTATAAATACAGCTGTTCTGTGAAGCCCTCAGAGGTTTGTTAGAGAACCTTAATGAACAAACAGCATCATGAAGGCCAAGGAACACACCAGATAGGTCAGTTGTGGAGAAGTTTAAAGCGGATTAGGTTATAAAAAAATATTAAAAGCTTTCAACATCTCACAGAGCACTGTTTAATCCATCATCTGAAAATGGAAAGAGTATGGCACAACTGCAAACCTACCAAGACATGGCCGTCCACCTAAACTGACAGGCCAGGCAAGGAGAGCATTAATAAGAGAAGCAGCCACGAGGCCCATGGTAACTCTAAAGGAATTGCAGAAATCCACAGCTCAGGTGGGAGAATCTGTCCACAGGACAACTATTAGTCGTGCTCTCCACAAATCTGGCCTTTATGGAAGAGTGGCAAAAAGAAAGCCATTTGCAGTTTGCGAGAAGCCATGTGGTCAGATGAGACCACAATTTAACTTTTTGGCCTAAACGTGTGGCGAAAAACGAACACTGCACATCACCCTGAGCACACCATCCCCAACGTAAATCCTGGTGGTGGCAGAATCATGTTGTAGGAATGCTTTTCTTCAGCAGGGACAGGAAAGCTGGTCAGAATTGATGGGAAGATGAATGGAGCCAAATACAGGGCAATCTTAGAAGAAAACCTGTTAACCTGACCATACATTATACAATGTTCTTGTTTCATTTTCTTTAGATTTACCTTGAACTATGTAGAAGAAAGGTCTGTCTGATTACATACAAATTAAAAGTATTTAGGTTTGACCTTTGATAATATATGGTTTTGGTAAATATAAAGGAAAAATGTACAAGGAAATTGTATAATGTATGGCCAGCCTTAGGGTCTGCAAAAGACTTGAGAATAGAGCGGATGACAACAACCCTAAACATACAGCCAGAGGTACAATGGAATGGTTTAAATCAAAGCCTATTCAGGTGTTAGAATGGCCCAGTCAAAGTCCAGACCTAAATCCAATTGAGAATCTGTGGCAAGACTTGAAAATTGCTATTCATAGACGCTCTCCATCCAATCTGACAGAGCTTGACCTATTTTGCAAAGAAGAATGGGCAAAAATTTCACTCTCTAGATGTGCAAAGCTGGTAGAGACATCCCCAAAAAGACTTGCAGCTGTAATTGCAGAGAAAGGTCATTCTACAAAAGTATTGACTCAGGGGGGCTGAATACAAATGTACCCCACACTTTTCACATATTTATTTGTAAAACATTTTAATTCGTTTTCCTTCCGCTTCACAATTATGTTCCACTTTGTGTTGGTCCATCACATAAAATCCTAATAAAATACATTTAAGTTTTTAGTTGTAACACGACAAAATGTGGAAAATTTCAAGGAGTATGAATACTTTTTCAAGGCAATGTAAGTATGCAGGCATCCGGGGTAAAGCTGTCCACATAGACCATCCTCTGCACTGCCACCGCCATCAACGCCATTCCTTCCACACTGTGCTCAACTTGTGCTTTAAGCCTCGGATCGCTCTACTGCAGGGTAGTCTTCCCAGTCACGATTGCATACTGACAGCGGTGAGAGCCAGCCGTGCAGAGAATGGTTTATGTGGACAGCTTTACTCCAGATGCCTGCATAATTAGATGTGCCTGTTTTAATTATCAACCACCTGATCGTGTGTACACAAATCCGAAGCACAAAGTGCCACGCATGCTCAGAATAAATAAAGAGATGAAAGCTATCGGCTACTGCCCCGTTTATAGTCCCAACGTATGTGTTTTACGTCACCGCGTTCAGAACGATCGGATTTTCCGACAACTTTGTGTGACCGTGTGTATGCAAGACAAGTTTGAGCCAACATCCGTCGGAAAAAATCCTAGGATTTTGTTGTCGGAATGTCCGATCAATGTCCGACCGTGTGTACGGGGAATTAGAGGTGCCTCCCTTCTCTTTTATACTCTGTAGCTCCTGCTGGATTTTTGCTTCTAATCCCTTGTTTAGGCTGCCATTTGTGGATGGACATTTTAGTTATACAACCTATCACCAGGGGCGTTGCTAGGTCTGAACCCATAGCAGTGGTCATCAACCTTTTTGCAGGGCCGGGGGTTTGCACGCCGGTGGTAAGCAAGTTTTCACTGTCAATGGCTGGTGTTGGCGCTCCAATCATCACGGCACCATGGTTGATATGGTGTCAGGGTGATTGAAGCACATTATTTCTATTGTTACATTGTAATATATAATGAAGTGGTTTAACTCACCATAATGCAGAATCAGTGAGAGCCTTTGGCGTGTCACTTGCCACATCTCCAGTCACAAGATGCAGCTTGTCACCGTTGCCTGGCACCAGATGTGGATTGTCACTTGTCACTGTCACCTGCCACCAGACGTGGATGATCGCTTGCCACGTCGCCTGCCACTATTTGCAGATTGTCACTTGCCACTGTCGACCTGGAACCAGATGTTGATTGTCATTTGCCACATCACCTGCCATGTCACCTGCCACCAGATGAGGATTGTCACTTGCCACCATTTGCAGATTGTCACTTGCCACATCACCTGTCACCAGATGTGTATTGTCACCTGCCACCAGATGTGGATGATCGCTTGCCACGTCACCTGCCACTCTTTGTGGATTGTCGCTTGCCACTGTCGGCTAGCACCAAATGTGGATTGTCACTAGCCACTGTCACCTGCCACCATTTGCAGATTGTCACTTGCCATGTCACCTGCCACCAGATGTGGATGATCGCTTGCCACGTCACCCGCCACCAGATGTGGATTGTCACTTGCCACCATCACCTGCCATCAGATGTGGATGATCGCTTGCCATGACACCTGCCACTATTTGCGGATTGTCACTTGCCACTGTTGCCTGGCACCAGATGTTGATTGCCACTTGCCACATCACCTGCCACGTTGCCTGCCACCAGATGTGGATTGTCACTTGCCACCATTTGCAGATTGTCACTTGCCACGTCACCTGTCACCAGATGTGTATTGTCACTTGCCACAGTCACCTGCCACCAGATGTGGATGATCGCTTGCCATGTCACCTGCCACTATTTGTGGATTGTCGCTTGCCACTGTCGGCTAGCACCAGATGTGGATTGTCACTAGCCACTGTCACCTGCCACCATTTGCAGATTGTCACTTGCCATGTCACCTGCCACCAGATGTGGATAATCGCTTGCCACGTCACCTGCCACCAGATGTGGATTGTCACTTGCCACCATCACCTGCCATCACTTGTGGATGATCACTTGCCACGTCACCTGCCACTATTTGCGGATTGTCACTTGCCACTGTTGCCTGGCACCAGATGTGGATTGTCACTTGCCACCGTCACCTGCCACCAGATGTGGATGATCGCTTGCCACGTCATCTGCCACTATTTGCAGATTGTCACTTGCCATGCCAGCACAACCAAATGTGCATGGTCACTGCATTGGTGGCAGGCTGGCAGCACTAGTCCATTTGGCGGAGGCAGGTGCAGCTGTCGGTTCTGAGTGAGGGCAGGAGAGCGGTGATGAGGGGCGGGCAGTGAGAGATGATGTAATCTCTCTGCTCCCCGCTGCACCTTCGACACTAAAGAGGCCCGTGTTGTGAGGGCGGAAGAGAGGTGATGCTGGGCGGACAGAGAGAGATGATGTCGTCTCTGCTCATCTGACCGCTCATTTCTTCTCCCTTCCGCCTGCCTGGCTCTCTCATGCAACCCGCCCGCCACACCCGCGGCCCCGCTACAGAGGCGCCGCGGTCCATTGGTTAGGCAAGGACCCCTGTGGCAAGAGACTCGGGGCTATGGGCCCAAGATTCGGGACTCTAGCCTCAATAGCGACCCCCTAGTGATGCCACTGCCTATCACATTGCTATAATCTTTTTATATGGACTATAGACTGAAGGACTTATGAATAAATAGTTGTAGAACTAATTATCTGAGTTTCCATTATTTCTTATGGGGAAAATCACTTTGATATAACGGAACAAATTATGCAAGGTTTTACTGTACAATACAAAGAGCAATGTGCATATTACAGTTATTGTGGTCAGATCAGAAAGAGACATTTCTATGACATTAATCGGGAAATAATCTCAAACGAAATCTCCAAAAAATGTGTAAAGGGACTCAATGCCTGTCAGTTCAACACTACTTATTAAAGTTGAAGTATGGAAAAAACTATTTTGTCTCTCTCCTAGTCTGAGTGCTGCTATACATGGGTATGAAAAATTGCATGCCGATTCAAATACTTACAGTTGTATTTTTTTTTAAATCATGAATCAATTTATTAATATACAGCTTAAAGTGGTTGTTAACCCACTTTTACTAAATGCTGCCAACCGTTCTGTACCACTATAAGAAGTTTCCCTGTGCCTGTGTTCTGTAAAATAAACTGCCCGAATGTACCTGTAAGAGCTCCGCACAGCTGATTCCTCTCCTCCTTCTCTCTCCACCTCACAGCTGCAGTGGGTGGGGCTGAGCACTCCCGCTGACGTCAGCTGGGGAGGAGGGGGAGAGAGGAGGACAGAGGAGAGAGAGCCGCACGTTAGCTGAGCAGTGGGAGCAGAGCTCATACAGGTACAATGGGGCAGATTTTTCACAGAAGACAGGCACAGGGAAACTTCTTATAATGGTACAGAGCGCATGGCACCATTTAGTAACAGGTTTGTGATCAGCAGGAGCAGGAATGGGGGGGGCGCAGGTATGAGCAGGGAGGGGAGGGGGAGGAGAACAGAGGACACAGACACAGGGTGAGCTGCAGACAGGAGAGCTGCGGCTGGCGGAATCACACAAACAGACCACGGTATCAGAGGCTCAGCAGCCATGATTATAGTGGTCTGTTTGCAGAGGGGAAGGGTATAGCCAGGCAGGATCAGCCAGGTATTTTAGGGTATACAGGGGGCCAAATTACACAGCACAAGCGCTATGCTGTATAACATGCTTTAAAGGGAACAGGATCAGGATTTATTTTTTTTTGGGTTAACAAACGCTTTAACATGTGACATATATCTGCCTGGAGGTCAGCTTGAACAGCTCCTGTGGCTGGTGAAGCCGGATACAAGCAGTCACCTACTGTATCTATGTAGTATGAGAGCAGAATATACACCGATCAACCATAACTTTATGACTACTGACAGGTTAAGTGAATAACATTGATTATCTTGTTACAATGGCATCTGAAAGTTGGTAGGATATATTAGGCAGCAAATAAACATGCTGTAGAAGTAGAAAGAAATAGCCCAGAGCTAGTGGCTACCAGGTAAAAACAGCCTCATCCAGGCCACACCCACAACATATTTCACCCCTCCCTTGGGGCTGAGGGCAGGGTGAAACATGTTAGGGGTGTGGTCTGAATGCATCGAGCTGGGGCTGCTTTTACCTGCTAACCACTCGGGCTGAGCGAGAAGGCAGCCTGGCTATTTCTTTCTATTTCTACAGTGTGCTTTGGGTCTTGACCACCCAGCCTGCATCCTCACTAGTCAGCGGCAACCAACTCATCGGGCCTTCTTAGTCTGAGCAGGGGCCCCTAAGCATTTATCTTGGGTCACAGCAAATAAACATATTGTCCCTGAAGTTGATGGAAAATGGACATCACAATTTGTTGCGTATAGGGCTGCATAGCCATAAATAGTCAGAGTGCCAATGCTGACCCGTGTCTACAGACAAAAGCGCCTACAATGGGCAAGTGAGTGTCAGATCTGGACCAAAGAGCAATGGAAAATGGTGGTCTGGTCTAATGAATCATCTATGTCTTACATTGTGTGGATGGCCAGGTGCATGTGTGTCGCTTACCTGGGGAATAGATCAAGATACAGTATATGAAGAAGGCAAGCCGTTTGATGCTTTGGGCAATGTTACCCTGGGAAACCTTGGATTCTGCCATCCATGTGGATATTTCTTGACACCCCTTCATGTAAATGGTATTTTCTGTAGGCAGTGGCCTCTTTTATCAGGATAATGCATCCTGCCACACTGGTTTGAGGAGCACAACAATGAGGTTGAGGTTTTGATGTGGCCTCCAAATTCTCCAGGTCTTAATCCAATCGAGCATCTGTCTACCTCACAATTAACAGGGATTAAAGGATCTTCTACTGATGGCTTGGTGCCAGATACCAGCAAGCGTTCAGAGATGTAGTGGTGTCCATACCACCACAGGTCTCGGCTGCTTTGGCCGCAAAACTCAATATTGGAGCTACTCAATATTGGGCGGTTGGTCATAAAGTTATGGCTGATCAGTATATATTACCAGCAGTAAGACAGAATCCTCCTTTTATTAGTGAATAGTGAACATCCTATGGTACATATACTATATAACTAGCGTGACCTAACCACTTCCCTATTTCAGTAAACATCATATCTCATTGCCATTGGATATTCATGCTAATAAACACATATTTATGTGTCAAGAGATAAAGCAATAATTCTCCCACTCTATAAGACTCTGGTCCGGCCACACCTAGAGTATGCTGTCTAGTTCTGGGGACCAGTCCTCAGGAAGGATGTACTGGAAATGGAGCGAGTGCAGAGAAGAGCAACAAAGCTAATAAAGGGTCTGGAGGATGTTAGTTATGAAGAAAGGTTGCGAGCACTGAACTTATTCTCTCCGGAGAAGAGACGCTTGAGAGGGGATATGATTTCAATTTAGAAATACCGTACTGGTGACCCCACAATAGGGATAAAATGTTTCCGTGGAAGGGAGTTTAATAAGACACGTGGCCACTCATTAAAATTAGAAGAAAAGAGGTTTAACCTTAAACTGCATAGAGTGTTCTTTACTGTAAGAGTGGTAAGGATGTTGAATTCCCTTCCACAGGCGGTGGTCTCAGCGGGGGGCATCGATAGTTTCAAAAAACTATTAGACAAGCACCTGAACGACCACAACATACAGGGATATACAATGTAATACTGACATAATAATCACACACATAGGTTGGACTTGATGGACTTGTATCTTTTTTCAATCTCTCCTACTACCGTATATACTTGAGTATAAGCCGAGATTTTCAGCCCTTTTTTTTTAGGCTGAAAGTGCCCCCTCGGCTTATACTCGAGTCACCGCCGTCTGCCTAACTGAGCAGCGTATCATGTAGACAGACAGCGGTCAGCGTGTCATAAAAACATACGGCGGCCATTCCAGTGTTCAAAAGCCGTGCCTCCTCCTCGTCTGTGATAGGCAGAACACTCAATTTCCCAGCAGTCAGTGTTCAGCCTATCACGGACATCCTCTCATCCTTGTCTCTGGTATGAGGATGAGCGGATGTCCATGATAGGCTGAACACTGACTGCTGGGAAATTGAGTGTTCTGCCTATCACAGACAAGGAGGAGGCACAGCTTTTGAACACTGGAATGGCCGCCGTATGTTTTTATGACACACTGATCGGCGCAATGTTGGCAATGGTGGCTGCAGATCGGCACACAGAGGCTGCAGATCGGCATACAGAGGCTGCAGATCAGCACACAGAGGCATGCACAGGACACAGAGAGGATGCAGATTGGCACAGGTATGCTGCAATGGACGCAGGAAGGCATGTACAGGACACAGGGAGGCATGCACAGGACACAGGGAGGCATGCAAAGGACACAGGGAGGCATGAACAGGACACAGTGGGGTATGCACAGGACACAGGGAGGCATGAACAGGACACAGTGAGGTATGCACAGGACACAGTGAGGTATGCACAGGACACAGTGAGGCATGCACAGGACACAGTGAGGCATGCACAGGACACAGGGAGGTATGCACAGGACACAGGGAGGTATGCACAGGACACAGTGAGGCATGCACAGGACACAGGGAGGTATGCACAGGACACAGTGAGGCATGCACAGGACACAGGGAGGTATGCACAGGACACAGGGAGGTATGCACAGGACACAGTGAGGCATGCACAGGACACAGGGAGGTATGCACAGGACACAGGGAGGCATGCAGCTGCAGATGGGCATTGCTGACCCTCTTTTCCACTTACAGTAGCTGCTGCATTTCTCCCCCTCGGCTTATCCTTGGGTCAATACGTTTTCCCAGTTTTTTTTTGGTAAATTAGGGGCCTCAGCTTATATTCAGATCAACCTATACTCGAGTATATACGGTATGTAACTATGTAACTATGTATCTAATGAACACATTACTGTTATGGTCTTATACATGAGAAAAAAAAAAATCTGTGGACTCACTCTATTGTAAAAATGTATAAAGTATTGATGATCTAATATGTTTGATGCCAATGCTTTGCATCCATGGAAGTGTATTGGATTTCCCATCACTGATTCCAAGGAAGTTATTTTTAAATAGCATTCTTTTCCTTTGCTGGAGAGTGTATGCAATTTATTAAATGGCTCTGAAGTCCTGTTGTGGAAGGTAATAGGACAGTACAACCAGCATGATATACTTTCGTAATATTGATCCTTTAAATTAACTGGAAGCTTTATGTATTTTGAAAGTCAAAGAAGACTCCAGCTAAAACAATCAAACGAATCCTACAATGAAAGATTTACCTTCAAAATCTTTTTTTTTTTTTCTCAGCACAAAAATAGGTTGTTTCTCCTTGCTCTGATTCCTCATGGGACTTAACAATTCCCCTTTACTTGTGACATTTTTCTCATTCTGGATTTCTGAACTCTGTGCTAGAGAAGTCACCTCAACTAAGTTGGCTCTTGCCTTCCTTCTAATGCCCCGTACACACGGTCGGACATTGATCGGACATTCCGACAACAAAATCCATGGATTTTTTCCGACGGATGTTGGCTCAAACTTGTCTCGCATACACACGGTCACACAAAGTTGTCAGAAAATTTGATCGTTCTAAACGCGGTGACGTAAAACACGAACGTCGGGACTATAAACAGGGCAGTAGCCAATAGCTTTCGTCTCTTCATCTATTCTGAGCATGCTTGCCACTTTGTGTGTCGGATTTGTGTACACACGATCGAATTTCCGACAACGGATTTTGTTGTCGGAAAATTTTATAGCAAGCTCTCAAACTTTGTGTGTCGGAAATTCCGATGGAAAATGTGTGATGGAGCCCACACACGGTCGGAATTTCCGACAACAAGGTCCTATCACACATTTTCCGTTGGGAAATCGAAAACTACTGACACTGTCCACTGCCCTACTGACCCTGTCCTCCTCTGCCCTACTGACACTGTCCACACACCGTCCACTGCCCTATTGACTCTGTCCTCCTCTGCCCTACTGACACTGTCACTGTCCACACACCGTCCACTGCTCTACTGACAGTGTTCACAGCTCTACTGACTGACACTGTCTAGTTTTAAAAGTTTAAGTTTATATTTTTACATTGACATTTTCCCTGTTTTCATTGGATGCAGGTCACCTTGCATCGGGGCCCACAAGCTTCAAGCTACACCTCTGGAAAGAGGTTCACATTATAGCCAGGGAAAAATAAATCATCCTGGCAGAAAGAAAACAATGTGAAAGTGGAAACTTCTGCGCTGTCGGGGGGGCTTAAGGGCCTACGCTAAAAGGACATGATCCAAAGCAGGACAAATGAGACAAAAGTGGGGGAAGCCATGTTGAGAAATGATCATTCAGGTCAAAAACACCTGCCTCTATGCAGCAATCTCCTGTAGGAAAATTAAAGACAGTTTTGCATTTCTTCAATTTAAACACTGCAATCATGCTTTATGTGTTCAAATTTGAATGGTGTGGACCTTTTAGAGCAGTGATTCTCAACCTTCCTAGTGCCATGACCCCTTGATAAAATTTCCCAAGTTGTGGGGACCCCTAACAGTAAAATTATTTTCGTAGCGTGGGCTGTCAGCACCCAAGGCAAGACAAGTAATTTGTGTCCCTAACCCACGGACATTTAGCGCTCCCTGAGTCCCTTCCACTCATACAGTATTAAAACCCCCTATGGTACATTTTAGGATGTACCACTCTTTCTCTTTGTTCTCCTTTCTTTCCCTTTTATCTCTCTCTATCCTAATTTCTTGTCCCCCCCCCCCCATCACTCTGTCTCGCTGTCTTTCTTGGCAGTGCTGGTGGGGGGTGGGATCAGTGGCAGTGCTGGTGGGGGGGGGGGATCAGTGGCAGTGCTGAGAGGAATTCTGATCAAGGTCATTTGCTGATCTGAGAACTGTAGTGGGGACTTTTAATGGCAACTGTAATCACAGGTAGTGTTACGCACTGTGTCTCCGACTTTGTGGTGTCTCGCAGCAGTGACACGTATGCCGAAATCAGGGGATAGAGTCTCCTCCACCCCCTCCCACTTCACATTCCTCGCCAGTCAGCTGACCTCTAGTCTTTGCCCCCCACCCATGCCATGAACTGAATGGGCGGCTGCTAAGAGGCTGAGTGGGCGGCCGCGGGATGCAGGAACAACAGCTAGGCGGCCACAGGCTCCAGGGACAGCCCTGCTGGGCAGCCGCAAAATGGCTGGGAGAGCGGTGCGGGCATCAGGAACAGCCCAGGATTCGTGACCCCTGGTAAATCGCCATTTCGCCCCCTGGGTTGAGAACCACTGTTTTAGAGCAATGGGCCCAGTTTGCTTCTCAGATAGTTCCTACGGTATTATATTGTAAAGCGCTGTGTAAACTGTTGGCGCTATATAAATCCTGTATAATAATAATATTATAATCTAGGACTGAGCATTTATATATCCTTAGTCAGTGCAATAACATGAACAATAGAAGCACGTCTGCACTTTGCATTGTCTTCTAAATTATGTAAGAGTTGGAAAAAAAGTCATTTTCATTGTTATAACATCTTTCTAATACTGTTCTTTAGTGCTGCTTGATTTCCACTGCTTTCTGAATTATTATCTACTTACTAACAATCCAGCTTTGTTCACCCTGCAGACCTGTAAGTAATTTCCCTGCAGGGAATGCACAGTGCTTGCCTACAGAAACATTTCACTAGACGATGCATGGCTTCTTTTTATCTCCTCATATTCTCGGAATCAATTTCTCTGTCAGTAAAGTCACACAGAGTAGGGAAATACTTACTCAGTGAAAATCAACATTGTTTTGAAGTAAAACAAAATGACGCTTCCACTGGCAAATTATTCAAACCACATAGAAGGGGCCCTTAGTGCTTCAGGACTGCTGAGTTCATTACTGTGATTAGCCAAGGATTATCTGAATGTTTAATTTTATTTACACATGTGCACACATTCTCCCGTGCTTTTGTTATACATACATGCTGGTGGATTGCAGTCAATTGTTGAAGGGTTTACATGCATTCTGTTTTGATCCCTAGGGATAATGATGATACGTCTTCACTGTCTGTGCTTAAAATATTTGTCCATGGAAATATCCTGGTTTTACTTTATTAGTCATTTTTACCAAAGAGTTTTTTTCATTTTTATTTGCAACTTTAATATGTACTGTATAACCTAGGAATGGCTAATCTGGGCTATTGTTCCACTCATCTGAATCAATTTGAACTATATTTATTATAGTTATTCAAACCTAAATTGTTTGCTAGCTCGTTTTACGCAGTACACTAATATTTGAATGTTCTCCTGAAATCCCTAATTTTTTTGAGCTGATTACTAGTGGCGCCCTGCCATTTTTTACCATGTACATTTGGTACCATGTCATGACGTGTTGATTAGTTTCGTTACTTTTTTTTTTTTTTTTGACAGAAGGAATGTTTATTGAAATATATGTTAAGCTTAGCAGGTAATACATCAATAAAAAGACAACGCAACATCACAGAAGGGTCATGTGACAGTGCATTCAATAGGCATGTTACATCAAGGCTATACCCCTGAGGGGCTTGAGGACAAAGTGAGATCTGAAGTTAATCCTGCGTAAACCTTGTCATTTGATAGACTAGATAATACATAATTGCCAACTTCAAGGTACTTAGATGGTGAGAGCAATTAATGCCGTCAATGGAGGAGGAGGGCGGGGGGGATGGAAAAACGACACTGTCTGGTGTTACTGGGCAAGGGGGGACTAGGGGGATCTCAGGAGGGTTAGGGAAGGAAGTGGAAGGGAAGGGTGGGACCCTCCATGTAGAGCTATACCGTGAGCTGTCTGGCCTCCACCCATGCCGCCCAGAGTTTATGAAATTTCTTGGAACAATTACGGCCCATGTATGTCAGCTTATAAAGGGGGAGGGCAGCGTTCACCAGTTCCCTCCAAGTGGAGGCCCGGGGTGGCTATGTCGCCTTCCATTGAAGTAATATTGTTTTCCTGGCATAATATGCAGCATAAAAGATAAACAGTTTTTTGTGTGTGGTTGTGGGCAAGTTGTCTGTGATACCCAGCAGCAGAACCAGGGGATTAAGCCCAACGGGTATCCAACTAATTGAGGACATGTCAGCAGCCACTGCCTGCCAAAACTCTTGCACTCGTGGGCAAAGCCATACCATGTGTATATAGTTACCAACGTCTCTGTTACATTTAGGGCATTCATCATCAGGGGTATGAAACATTAGTGCCAGCCTTTGGGGCATGTAGTGCACCCTATGGAGAAATTTTAACTGTATAAATTTATCCTTTGCAGCGATCATGAGAGGGATAAACTGTTGTAGGCCCTCAGACCAGTCCTCCTCAGTCAGTGTCGGGAGGTCACGATGCCAGACTGAGTATACCCTATTAGCCCCAGAGCCTCCTGCGCATGTAAGTCGGAGATAGATGGAAGATAATGTTCTATCTATGATGCGGGATGTAAGCAGTCTCTCCACCAAGTGGGGTTCAACCTAGCATTGGGGAACTGTGCCCTAAGGGCGTGTCTTAACTGTAGGAACCTAAAATACATCCAGGGGGAAGCCCAAATTTGCCCTTCAGTCCTCCAAAGGAGAGCAGACGTCCCTCAGGCATGACATCTCTCAGTGTTCTCACTCTGTATCTGGCCCACACCTGCGGGTCAGGTACAGTTCGCAAATGAGGCATTGACGGATTGCTTCATAGGGGTATATGGGGAGAGAACATCTGCGGCTCCTCTAGGTGCTTAGGGACCTGTTTCCACACCCTTACCATGGTCCTCATGGGGGTGGTGATTTGTGTGGTGGATGTAGGCCCTCTGTATACTAGATTGCTCAGTTCAGAATAGGAACCCACTATAGCTGCCTCTAGGTTGACCGAGGGGTTGGATTGATCCTGTGTGAACCACCACCGCACTGACACCAGGACTGCCGCCCAATAATTTTGTTACATTTTGTTGAAAAGACCAGAATTTGAATTTTGAAGCTTTCAAGATGATTTTTCTTCGTGGTGAGGGCAGGTGGTAATGGAATAAGATTGTGAATGCAGGCAAATCATTTTTGCCACACAATATTATAGAGGATTAAGACTGGGAACTGTACAAACCAACAGTAAGTGGAAGGTGGAAAAGGGGAGCATACTAATACACAAATAAACTAAGAAAAACAGACAGGCATCTCTGGCAGCACACCCATCTTTCACCGTAGCTACCAATTTACTAATTATGAAACACTGAAACCCAGTCACCAATTAGAATGTGCTGGAAACTGGTCGGTAAACATGATGCACTAAAAAACACTAACTATGATGCAACTGAAACTGAGCAACACATACACTATATTACCAAAAGCATTGGGTCGCCTGCCTTTACACGAACATCACATTTAATAGCTTCCCAGTCTTAGTCCGTAGGGTTCAGTATTGTGTTGGCCCACCCTTTGAAGCTATAACAGCTTCAACTCTCCTGGGAAGGCTGTCCACAAGGTTTAGACATGTCCATAAAGACATGGATGAGGGAGCTTGGGGTGGAGAAACTTGACTGCCCTGCACAGAGTCCTGACCTCAACCCAATAGAACGCCTTTGGGATGAATTAGAGCAGAGACTTCGAGCCAGGCCTTCTCGTCCAACATCAGTGCCTGACCTCACAAATGCGCTTCTGGAAAAATGGTCAAACATTCCCATAGACGCATTCCTTAACCTTGTGGACAGCCTTCCCAGAAGAGTTGAAGCTGTTATAGCTGCAAAGGGTGGGCCAACTCAATAGTGAACCCTACGGACCAAGACTGGAATGCCATTAAAGTAATATAGTGTATGATGCAAAACACCGGAAAACGCTGCATGGAAAATATGCTCGACAAAACGCGTCACAAAACGCCGGAAAAAACGCTCAAAAGTGCTACTCTCAAGTGTGAATGGGGCCTTACACTTTTGAAGGCCCTGGAGCACCAGGACAATGAAATTGTCCACAAAATGACTCCATTTTGGAAAGCACACATCCCAACGTATAATCTATGAGGCATAATGAGTCTTTTCAACGATTCATTTTTTTCCAGGTTTTGGAAAATGTGGAAGAAAAATAAAAATGTATTTTTTTTACACAAAGTTGTCAATTTATAAGATATTTCAAACACATAGTATGTACATAGCAAAAATAACACCCCAAAATCAGTGGCGGCTGGTGCTCAAAATTTTTGGGGGGGCGCAAACAAACTGAAAAATTCGGGAACAAAACCCCATCAATTGCAGCCTCACTGTGCACATCAAAACGCAGCCACTGTGCACATCAAAACGCAGTTCTCTAAATGGCTGACTTCAGACTGCGCATGCACAGTTCAGAATAACAGACTTTTTTTTTCCCCAAAGTGTTTTACTGACATCCATTTGTGAATTGTGGTTGGCCAGGCTCGCAAGGGAGCCAGAAGTACTTGCTGCTTGCTTCCCTGCAGAAATCGCAGGTAGTGCGGGTAGCAGGGCCAGAATTGGTGATGACAGGCCAGGCTACTGCTGAGCAAGACGGGTACTCTTAGGCTCCGTTCACACTGCAGTGATGCGGGAACCCTGCGAATCCAGTACGGGTTCCTGCATCGCATAGAACTCGCAGGCAGTTTACACTGCCCTTTGCGAACTGCTGGGGGTGTCAATACAATGTTAATGACACCTCCAGTAAAGTTTGCATATCGCAGTGCGAACTGTGAATTTGGACAGGAATCGGATCACATGGGTGTGAACACCTATGTGTTCCGATTCTGGTGCGGATCAAAAAATGGGTCCTGTGTGAGTTTGGTCTGAATGCGATTTCAGCCATACTATCTGTATGGCTGAATTTGCATCACACAGACATCACATGAGATTTGCACAGCAGTGCGGTGCGAATCACATGTGATGTCTGACATCGCAGCAGTGTGAACCGGCCCTAAATGTGCCCTCTCTTCTACTGTGCTGTTTGAGGGAGCTCAGGGAGATTCACAGCAACCAGGCATGCAGAGAAAGCAGGGACGGGAGGTGTGCAGTCTGTGAGGCTGAAAAGGAGCCATTGCAGTGACCTCTGTTATCAAGCCTAAGTAGAGGAGGGGGAGAGCATGGGGGAGGATCAGAGAGGCACTGTGCAGTGGTTAACATTACAGATAGTAGCTGGCTGGAGGGGACGTCATTATCAAGCACAGGGAGAGGAGGGGGGAGCGCGTGGGAAGGATCAGAGGCATCTGTTTTGCGGCTGCAGGGCTAGTGTTTTGTCAGGGACAGGCTGGATCAGTGTGATAGCAAGTGTACTCACTGACACGACTGTTCTCTTATCTTATCTTGTTATCCCAAAGTTAGTGCCAGAGGGAGAGCCAGTGTGCAGATCAGACCAGAGGAGTTCTCTATGTTTGCTCCGGATCTTTTGTAACACAGGCAGGGGCTGGCTCAAAGCTCTCAGAGAAAACCCCCATGCCAATATGTATCTCACAGAAAGAACACAAAACCTCCAGCAGGTTTAAAAAATGCTAAGACAGATCCCCCCAACACAGCAGCGGCACTTACCATGCTGACTGTGTTGTCCTCTGCTCTCCTCTCCTCCTTGTCCTCTCCTCTCCTCCTTGTCCTCTCCTCTTCTCTTCTCTCCTCTCCTCCTTGTCCTCTCCTCTCCTCGTCCTCTCCTCTCCGGCGGTATCTCCTTCCAGAAGCAATGGAGAGATCCGCTCTTCATACTTCCTGTTATCTCTTTCCCATTGCGCCCGGGACAGAGACAACAGGAAGTGAAATCAAACCTCAGATGTCAATCAAACCGCCCGGCCATAGTAATAGTGCCGGGCGGAAGCTACTCAGCGCTTCAGAAAGCGCCCCAAGGCGGGATAAACGGCCGCAAATGAAGCGCCGCGTCTGCAATCTTGTGATTGCATTGACGTGGCGCTTGCCATAGTGCACTGTGTCCGGCGCTCTCGAACACAGTGCACTATGTTAAAGGACTTTTTTTTTTTTTTTTTTTTTTTTTTAAAGGGGCAGTTTTAAATTTTTTTTTTTTTTTTAATTTTTTTTTTTTTGTGACTACACAGAAGGGGGGGGCGGCGCCCGGGCGCCCCCTATGGACGGGCCGCCACTGCCCAAAATGCATTCCGCTACTCCTCCTGAGTATGGCGATACCATATGCGTGAGACTTTTACACAGCCTGGCAACATACAAAGGCCCAACATTGAAGTAGCACTTTCAGGCGTTCTACAAGCATAAATTGCACATATCCTTTCTCAACCACCTATTACACTTTTGAAGGCCCTGGGGCACCAGAACAATGGAATTGTCCACAAAATGACCCAATTTTGGAAAGCACACACCCCAGCTTATAATCTATGAGACATAATGAGTCTTTTGAATGGTTCATTTTTTTCCATAAGGTTTTGGAAAGTGTGGAAAAAAAGGAAAATGCATTTTTTTTTTCCACAAAGTTGTCCATTTATAAGATATTTCTAACACATAGCATGTACATAGCAAAAATGACACCCAAAATGCATTCTGCTACTCCTCCTGAGTATGGCGATACCACATATGTGAGACTTTTACACAGCCTGGCCAGATACAGAGGCCCAACTTCAAAGTAGCACTTTCAGGCGTTCTACAAGCATAAATTGCACATATCCTTTCTCAACCACCTATTACACTTTTGAAGGCCCTGGGGCACCAGAACAATGGAATTGTCCACAAAATGACCCAATTTTGGAAAGCACACACCCCAGCTTATAATCTATGAGACATAATGAGTCTTTTGAATGGTTCATTTTTTTCCATAAGGCTTTGGAAAGTGTGGAAAAAAATGAAAATGCATTTTTTTTCCACAAAGTTGTCCATTTATAAGATATTTCTAACACACAGCATGTACATAGCAAAAATGACACCCAAAATGCATTCTGCTACTCCTCCTGAGTATGGCGATACCACATATGTGAGACTTTTACACAGCCTGGCCAGATACAGAGGCCCAACTTCGAAGTAGCACTTTCAGGCGTTCTACAAGCATAAATTGCACATATCCTTTCTCAACCACCTATTACAATTTTGAACTTTTGAAGGCCCTGGAGCACCAGGACAATGGAATTGTTCACAAAATGCCCCTATTTTGGAAAGAAAACACCCCAATGTATAATCTTTGAGGCATAATGAGTCTTTTGAATGGTTCATTTTTTCCAGAAGTTTTTGGAAAATGTGGGGAAAAAATGAAAATGCATTTTTTTTTTACACAAAGTTGTCCCTTTACAAGATATACAAGACATAGCAAAAATGACACTCCAAAATACATTCTGCTACTCCTCCTGTATAGCGATACCACATGTTTGAGACTTTTACACAGCCTGGCCACATACAGAGGCCCAACATCCAAGTAGCACCTCCAGGCATTCTACACATAATTACACATATCATTTTCTGACTACCGATCACATTTTTGAAGGCCCTTCATATTTCTAACACATAGCAGGTACATACCAAATAACAAAAGATTACCTGTGGTTTTAGAAGTGCAGTGGTCCACAGAGGAGAGCATCGGTCCAGGCAGCAGGCAGGAATGAGGTCAGCGACAGCAAAAGCAATCATCCAGGCAGCAGGCAGGAATACTGTCCATAGTTCGTACAGGCAGAGATACTGTCTGCACAGCCAGAGCACAGCCAGAGCACAGCCAAAGCACAGGTCCAGGTAGCAGGCAGAGGTGTCCCAGCAGAAATACTGTCCAAAATCAGTAGAGGCAGCAGGCAGATATATGGTCAACATAGCCAAAGTATTGGTCCAAGTAGCAGGAAAAAACATGGTCCATAATGTCATGGCTCATTACAGGCAGCAATATGGTCAGCACAGCCAAAGTATTGGTCCAGGCAGCAGGAAAGACCATCGAGCTTAGGGCCAGGGGGACAGGGGTATAGGCTTCTCCCACGCAAATTGCTTTGAAGCCTCCGGGCAACTGGACCCTGTTCTGGGAGCACATAAAATGAAAAACTGATTTTCTCTACTCAGAACGCTATTCTGAAGCCCCTCACATATGTGAGACCCCTGTGTACTAAAGTAGATGGCCAAAAGATCAGTCCAAGTGGCAGGCAAAAACATGGTCGATTAACGGGCCAAGGTCGGTGCACGAGAAAGTCAGAAACATGGTTTAAATCGGCAGGCAGAGGCATCGTAAACAGGCCAGAGTCAGTTAATTAACATGGTAGCAGGCAAATGGGGAAATGGCAGTCTGTTAATAATAGGGATGCAACGGATCAAAAAACTCACGGTTCGGTTCGTACCTCCAATCAGGAGTCACGGTTCGGATCATTTTCGGATCAACAAAAAAAAAAATCTCCCCCACTGTAATATCCACAATCTCCCTATTGGCAGGGTGTGGCAGAGTATTGGCAGAGTATTGGCAGAGTATTAATATGGAAATAAGTACAGCGCTGCGCCAAACAATACTAAAAAGGAAAATAAAAAAATATATACAACTAGCAGCTAACACCCCTCTAGACAAAGGCAAAGGTAATAAAACAAAGAAATATAGTGTAGTGCTTGTGTATATACAAACTATGACATTTATAAATGATGAATAAATGTGTCCTTAATGGAAACATTTTTTAACAACACTAAGTGAAACAAATAAGCAATTTTGACAGTGACTACAGTGAATAAATAATATAAATCTATGGTTTAACCATAAGTAGTGGGTCTAAAGGACCATACATGTGTGACAAATCAAAGAATAAAGTCCATAACAATTTAATACTAATATTGGTAGGGATTAATGAAAAGACCACCACCAAAAAGTCTATAAGGGTTAAGTGCTAGAAAAAAACTGATGATATAAAATGAGAAAAAATTGAATAAACAAATCCCGGGGTTTCTTCAAGAGCGAATTTGTTCACTTCTGGCAAATGGGTAAATAGATCACAGAAGAGTGGAAGATCTAAAAAGGTGGCAGGACCATCACCAAAGTTTCAGAGGAGGCTTACCGGAATCAAATGACCTGGAAAGACCTACGTCTTCCAGGTCAAAGAAAGCTTGTAGACCACCAGGTCTGGCAAGATGAAACGTCAGGTTATCCTCAGCTTCCAAACTGGGGGTAGGGGTCTTGCTACTGCTTCAAACGTCCTCAGGACAATCCAACAGGCCCAATAGGTGTTACAAATATCATGCGAGAAAAAAAGGCTCACATGGCATAATAACGTTTAAAACATCAATTTATTAAAATAATAAATCAGAACACTCACTTGATGGGAGATCAAAAACAGCTCATATAAAATCAGTTGCGGTAATCGTAAGGGGTCCACCCGACATGTTTCGGCTACATAGCCTTCATCTGGGGTCCCCAGATGGCAGAGTATTGGCAGGGTATTGGCAGACTATTGGCAGGGTATTGGCAGACTATTGGCAGGGTATTGGCAGGGTATGCCAGAGTATTGCAAAGTATTGGCAGGGTATGCCAGAGTATTGCAGAGTATTGGCAGGGTATTGGCGGGTATATTGGCAGGGTATTGGCAGGGCATTGCAGAGTATTGGCAGGGTATGGAAGAGTATTGGCAGGGTATGGAAGAGTATTGGCAGGGTATGGAAGAGTATTGGCAGGGCATTGCAGAGTATTGGCAGGGCATTGCAGAGTATTGGCAGGGCATTGCAGAGTATTGGCAGGGTATGGCAGAGTATTGGCAGGGTATGGCAGAGTATTGGCAGGGTATGGAAGAGTATTGGCAGGGTATGGAAGAGTATTGGCAGGACATTGCAAAGTATTGTCAGGGCATTGCAGAGTATTGGCAGGGTATGGAAGAGTATTGGCAGGGCATTGCAGAGTATTGGCAGGGTATGGAAGAGTATTGGCAGGGTATGGAAGAGTATTGGCAGGGTATGGAAGAGTATTGGCAGGGCATTGCAGAGTATTGGCAGGGCATTGCAGAGTATTGGCAGGGCATTGCAGAGTATTTGCAGGGTATGGCAGAGTATTGGCAGGGTATGGAAGAGTATTGGCAGGGTATGGAAGAGTATTGGCAGGACATTGCAGAGTATTGTCAGGGCATTGCAGAGTATTGTCAGGGTATGGAAGAGTATTGGCAGGGCATTGCAGAGTATTGTCAGGGTATGGAAGAGTATTGGCAGGGCATTGCAGAGTATTGGCACTGCTGCCATCCGATCTCTCCCCTCCACTGTACAGATCAGTACACAGAGGGGAGAGAGGAACCGGCGTCATGACATGACGCCGGTTTGTTACAAGTGATCGCTCCGTCATTTGACGGAGCGATCACGTGCTAAACGGCCGCCAGATGTACCAAGATGGCCGCCGCTCCGGAGCTAGGCCGAAGCCGTGGCCTTTCCTATGGCCGAGGCCACAGAGCGCTCCACAGATCGCGGGTGTCCCGTACGGATCAACCTCCGCGGATCGGATCACGGATCGATGACGATCCGTTGCACCCCTAGTTAATAATAAGGAGAACTAATATTGGATAGATGTATGATAATTTTTGAAGCAATCTCTGATGCACCGGCCAGGTTGGGAGGGACATTTGGGACAAATAATAGCTGGTATCTTTTCTTACTCCTCCTCTTCTGCATACACGGCATTTCTTTTGGCATCTTCTTCCAGATTCTGTGGGGGGTATGTGATAGGGAAAGTGTTGCTCGTGAAGTAAACTTACGCTATCAGAGCGAATGCTTCCTGGGGCAGGACCTTGTTGGTAAATGAGGGCAGTGACTATATCTTCAATGTACTTGAGGTAGGTGATTTGTTGGTTTTGAGTTGCTTTTTGGTAGCAGACAAACGAATTAAAAAGGGCCATGTGAAACTGGTGAAATGCTACTTTTTTTGTACCAATAACGGGACTTTCTGGTTGATAGGGAAGTAGCATCTGATCGTTTAAATTCACTCCCCCCATGTACATATTGTAGTCGTGGACACATTCTGGCTTTACAATGGGGCTGCATCTTCTTTGGATCTCCAGCACGGTGTCATTGTGGATGGTAGAAAGGATGTGGACATCTTTCTTGTCCTGCCACTTCATGACCAACACCTCCTCGTTCCTCATGAATGCCGATTCTCAGTTTTGCAATTTTTTTTGTCAACAAAAATGAAAATGTATTTTGTGGGAATCCCTTCCGTTTTTTTTTTAAAGTACCGCAGGCCGGGGTTTTTTTACTATAAAGGTGACAAAAAAGAGGCAGGCTGGTATAATAGTTGTCGACATATAAATGGTATCCTTTTTCGAACAGGGGGTATGCCAGCCCCCAGACAATTTTCCCACTGGTTCCAATATATGTGGGGCAATCACGGGGCTGGAGCTGGGAGTCTTTGCCTTCGTAGTTCCGGAATGTGAAGACGTATCCAGTGGCTCGATCACATAATTTATTTAATTTCAGCCCATACCTGGCTCTCTTGCTTGGTATATACTGCTTGAAGTGCAGTTGGCCAGTGAAATGTATGAGGGACTCTTCCACACAAATTTTTTGGTCTGGGGTAAAAATGTCTCTAAATCGCTGGGAAAAGGAATTGATTAGGGGGCGTATCTTGTACAATTTGTTGTGGTCGGGATGATCTTGAGGAGGGCACTGTGAATTGTCACTGAAGTGGAGAAAACGCATAATCATGTCGTATCTTGTCCTGGACATGACAGCGGAATATATGGGCATGTGGTGGATGGGGTTGGTGGACCAATATGCATGGACTTCGTTCTTTTTTTGAAAGCCCCATATTAAACATAAGGCCCAAAAACAATTTAAATTCGTCCAGTGGAACATGCAGGCGTAGGAAGAATTGGGGTTGGCAGCAATAAATTGGATGGATACAGATTAGTTTGATCCACCGTATTCTGCAGCAAATCTTGTGGGAAAAATTAACAAAAATAATCGAATTGAGAAAAATTCGTAGTGTCGGGCTGCACACCTGGCTGCGAAAGGGGGGATGATAGTGGATCCTGAGTTGGCAGGCAACCATAAGGGGTTTGGCAGGGCATCAGGAAGGTAGGACTAGGGCTGGGTTCTTCGGGTTGGGCGTGAGATTCCAGTACTTGTACTAGGCTCCTCTTCCTGGGGTCTGGCACTGCTGATGATGAAGATCTCCTGATCTTGGTCCTGATCTTGGTCCTAATCTTGGTCCTGATCTCATTCTTTTGGAAGTTATGGTTTCCTCCGCGGACTCTGACTCTGATCCACTATCCTCCACTGGCTCATATTCTGAACCAGAATCGGATGATGGGAGCTCACCACTGCTCTCATCATCCGACATGGTAAGAATGGCATATGCCTCCTCAGGTGTGTAAACCTTTTGCGATATTATGGTAGTGCTTTTTGGCGGGCCTATGTAATGGTACTGCTGGTGGTAGTGGTGGTACCGATGTGGTATTAGTGGCGGGCCTGTGTGGTGGTAGCGATGGCGGTACGGGTGGTGGTGGCGATACCGATGGCGGTACAGGTGGCAGTGCGGGTGGTGGTACCGATGGAGGTACAAGTGGTGGTACGGGTGGTGGTGGCGGTACCGATGGCAGTACGGGAGGTGGTGTATGGCCGTATGGGTAGCGGAACTGATAGCGGGCCTGATGGTGGTACTGATGGCGGTACTGAAGGCGATACTGGTAGCAGGCCTGTGTGGTGGGCCTGTGTGGTGGTATAGATGGTGGGCCTGATGGCAGTACCGATGGCGGTACTAGTGGCGGGCCTGATGGCGGAACTGGCGGTGGTATCGATGCCGGTACTGGTAGCCTGTGTGGCGGTACTAATGGTGGTACCGATGGTGGTGGGCCTGTGACAGATGATTGACAGATGGGCTGACTGATTGACAGATGGGCTGATTGATTGATTGGCTGATGAGCTGATTGATTGGCTGGGCTGATTGACAGATGGGCTGATTGATTGACAGATGGGTTGATTGATTGATTGACAGATGGGCTTATTGATTCATTGGCTGATGGGCTGATTGACAGATGGGCTGATTGACAGTTGGGCTGATTGATTGGCTGGGCTGATTGACAGATGGGCTGATTGATGGGCTGGGTGACAGGTCCTCTTTATTGGGCAGGGGCGTGTTGTGCACAGTATACAATAGACAAAACACTACACTGACAGCTCACTTACTGATCCCTGCTCTCTCCTCACACGATCGGTGTGTGAGGAGAGAGCAGAGATCAAATAGTAACTGCTCCTCAGTGTTTACATTTGTGACCGGCTGTGCCCAGTCACAGGTACGGGAGGTGGTGTATGGCCGTATGGGTAGCGGAACTGATAGCGGGCCTGATGGTGGTACTGGTGGTGGTACTGAAGGCGATACTGGTAGCAGGCCTGTGTGGTGGTATAGATGGTGGGCCTGATGGCAGTACCGATGGCGGTACTAGTGGTGGGCCTGATGGCGGAACTGGCGGTGGTATCGATGCCGGTACTGGTAGCCTGTGTGGCGGTACCAATGGTGGTACTGATGGCGGTGGGCCTGTGACAGATGATTGACAGATGGGCTGATTGATTGACAGATGGGCTGATTGATTGATTGGCTGATGGGCTGATTGATTGGCTGGGCTGATTGACAGATGGGCTGATTGATTGACAGATGGGTTGATTGATTGATTGACAGATGGGCTTATTGATTAATTGGCTGATGGGCTGATTGACAGATGGGCTGATTGATGGGCTGGGTGACAGGTCCTCTTTATTGGGCAGGGGTGTGTTGTCAATACACTACACTGACAGCTCACTTACTGATCCCTGCTCTCTCCTCACACGATCGGTGTGTGAGGAGAGAGCAGAGATCAAATAGTAACTGCTCCTCAGTGTTTACATTTGTGACCGGCTGTGACTGGACACAGCCGGTCACGTGGTAAACAGCCAATTTCATTGGGACACGCGCTTCCTCGATCCCTGCTCTGCGCTCCTCCGGCGGCACGCACGGAGCCAAATTCACTGGCTGTTTACCGTGATCAGGGAAGTGCTGTGTCCGGGGGACACAAGCCGACCCCGAACGCCGCGCTGCGTGCCCCCGCAGGCACGCGCTAGGGGGTAATCCTCCTGAGCGTCATATGACGCCCAGTCAGGATAACGCAACCACTTCCCGCCCATCAATATGCTATAGGCTAGGCAAGATGTGGTTAAAACACGCTGGTGAGCGACGTTTTTCAGAGTTCTTATCAGCGTTTATCAGCATTAGAGCATTTTTACGGCTGAAAAACCTCTCTGCTTTTACTGCTCAAAAATGCCACTGCCCAGAACTGCTGATAACAGCCTACGTGTGCATGGACACATAGGATAACATGATGGAGAGTTTAATGACTATAGAAAAAAAACGTCTACAGCCAAAAACAGCTGCTGTAAAAACGTCCAAAAACGTCCAGTGTGCATGAGGCCTTAAAGAAAAACATTGCAATTGACAGTTGTTTCATTACTTCACAATATAAATGAGTGGCAATTGTAGCAGCAAATTGTTACTCTAAATTACAAGCTAAGTAGTCAGTACATTCAGCCAGTCTTGCAGACCAAAGGAAATTTTGATCTATTTACATTTGTTACTTAGCAAAGGTAGGACAATTTATGAAAAAACACTTTTCCAAATGTGGTACGACTTTAGACATGGAGATTACTGCGTATTGCCAATACTAGTCATTTATAACACCACCAGCTGTACATAGTTGCATGGGCTAATCATTATAATAACTCATCGGTGTATTAGATTGTTAAGTTAAGTGGTTGGGTTTATCACTCAGTGTTTATTCAATACACAAGAAATGAGAAAATGTATCACAGCAGTCATTTTTAATGGCTTCAAACAAATAACTGGAGGCAGCTGGAGTTAATCAATCCACTATCTTGGTTAGAAAAAAAATAAGTACAAAAAAAACCTTCCACTCCTTACAGCCAAGTGACCTTTAAGAGTCTCCTTCAATGACATTAGTCAGGCAATTTACAATGAGCGCACCTTGCCTGTGTGTAACTGAGGAGCTATTGCCCTGTCTAATGAATGTAATTCATCACACAGGTACAGCTTTGCACAAAGCTAATACCATGACAGGTAAACAAGCCAATCACAGGTACAAAGCAAATTATCTAAAGTGCACAGAAAACATTGTGAAAGCAGTTTCAAAGTCTCGCTCATACATTAGACAGATTATCGCCAAATAGCTTAGAGTACACCTGTCGTTTGGAGAAAACTGGAAGCTGATAAGGTGTACAGTAGTTAGGGTAAGCACTGCTATTGTTTCAGTTCATAAGATTTTAAAGCTGAACTGCAGTCAGCCTTTGAAGATAGCTTATGGGTTCCAGTTCAAAAGTTTGTTACCAGTTCTAGGGACATCTGCTACATCCACATCCTGTTACTAAGAGAATATATACAGTTTGGGAGACTGTCCCATAAACAAAATGGACTTTTAGAGCCCTTTCACACTGCCAGCGGGCCACATTAGTGGTAAAGCACTGCTAGCTTTAGCGGCGCTTTACCATCATTTTAGTGGTTAAAAGCGCCCGCTAGCGGCCGAAGAAAAGGTTAAATGCACCCGAAAAGCGCCTGAAAAATGCCTCCCTTGCTGCTTAACCACTTCAGCCCCGGGCAATTTGGCTGGCCAAAGACCAGAGCACTTTTTACGATTCAGCACTGTGTCGCTTTAACTGACAATTGCGTGGTCGTGCAACGTGGCTCCCAAACAAAATTGACGTCCTTTTTTTCCCCACAAATAGAGCTTATTTTGGTGGTATTTGATCACCTCTGCGGTTTTTATTTTTTGCGCTATAAACAAAAAAATAGCGACAATTTTGAAAAAAACGCAATATTTTTTACTTTTTGCTATAATAAATATCCCAAAAAAAATATTTAAAAAAATTTTTCCTCAGTTTAGGCCGATACGTATTCTTCTACATATTTTTGGTAAAAAAAAAAATTTCAATAAGTGTTTATTAATTGGTTTGCGCAAAAGTTATAGCGTCTACAAAATAGGGGATAGTTTTATGGCATTTTTATTAATATTTTTTTTTTTTACCAGTAATGGTGGCTATCAGTGATTTTTATCATGACTGAGACACTTTTGGCGCTATTTTTCACCATTGTCATTTATACAGCGATCAGTGCGATTAAAAATGCACTGATTACTGTGTAAATGTGACTGGCAGTGAAGGGGTTAACACTAGGTGGCGCTGAAGGGGTTAAGTGTGTCCTAGGGAGTGATTCTAACTGTGGGGGGGGGGTATGTGTGACATGACAATGATCACTGCTCCCGATTACAGGGAAATGTGATCAGTGTCCTGTCACTAGGCAGAATGAGGAAATGCTTGTTTACATCAGCATTTCCCCATTCTTCCTCTCCGTGTGACGATCGTGGGTATGCCCGTGGACATTGAGTCCGCGGGACCCGCGATCATACTCACGGAGCTCGCGGCAGGCACGCGATGGCACGGCGGCAAATTTAAAGGGACGTACCTGAGCGCCCATTTGTCTGTCCGTGCCATTGTGTCGACGTAAATGTACATGAGGCGGTCGGCAAGTGATTAACTTAACAATCTAATACACTGATGAGTTATTATAATGATTATCCCATGCAGGTATGTATAGCTGGTGGTGTTATATGATACCCATTCATTTCAATGGGCAGGGGTGGAGGAGGAGTGGTGTATACACCACTCCTCCATCGCCCCAAAGATACTGCTTTCAGGACTTTTTCTAATGTCCTGCAAGCGCACTGCAGCAGCAAGGGAGGCATTTTCCAGGGGCTTTATAGGCGCTATTTTTAGCCCTTTAGTGCCTGAAAAACGCCTCCAGTGTGAAAGGGGTCTTAAGGGTGTACAGCTGACACTGAGGTGAGCAAAACATTTATTCAAATCAGGTTTATTTCATACAAAAATATTAAAATATACACACAGAGATAAACATCTCATAAATTGTGAACATAATACTGATGTTGATACTGATACTTGTTTCCAATGCTGGTATGGATTCATAAGTGTAGACGTAGCCAACGCGTTTCGTGGAGTTACATCTCTACTTTTTCAGGGAAATACAAAATATATGTAGTTGTCATTAAACTGAAAAAACATCAATAATATCAGAGTATGCCATATAGTTCATTCAAATAATACAAATAAATATATGATAGATGAATGAACTATATGTATATATATATGTATATGGGAATCATTATTCCAGAGACCTGTTCTGCCATCATACAGGTCCTGCAGAAGGATTACATTAAGGTAAGTTTTCTCCTTTAACATCACATTCTATGTATTTAATGTTTGCTAATGTACTGTATTTATTTCTTAATTCCATAATTACCATGATTGTAATATGCTGTGACTGTCCTCTTTGTCCTCATGCATGGTGGAAGCTTTTAAAGTTCCTTTTTTTGTCCTTCATGCATATTTGCCTTCACTAACCTCCCCAGCATGCTATCCTGGGCCCATACACACCTAGCCTAGTCACTTAACAATGTATTTTGTCATCTCCATTGTAGTGCTGACCCTAAACACCACCTAAAATGTGTCCAAATGTTATTGTTGTCCTTAAATTCAGGCAGGGTGCAAGAGGCTTTTTTTGGGGGGGCCCAAACTCATTTGGAACCACCCCCCCCCCCCAACTGCTAATTCAACGGATACCAATACTCAATGTGGTTTATATTTTATCAAATATCACTTTTATTATTTTTTATGGTAACTGTCTTAGTTTTGTTAAGTGAGAGTTCTTTTCACCATTATTTGTTTGTATTGGCTATTTCATATTCAATTTATTCATTATTTGTGCATCACTGTTAGCCAATCCTGTGTGGTACTTGCATTAGCTTTTTTATTTGAGGGTGTTTTCACCATTATTCTCTTTGGATCAATCAATTCATTATTTCATTATATTAGCGCTGCATCTTGATTTATCACAATAATCTGCTGACTTTGCCAAACCCATACACACTATACCTACCTCTTTTGTGTTCATATTTATGGATGAATTCACCAAAGCATGTAGTGCAAGGGCCTGCCTGAATACTTTCAAATGGTACTGTTTCAAGTTTTGTTCTCCCATTATCTTGATAGGTAATTGCAAAATGTAAAAATGTGCTTCAATTAGGACAGTGTGTATTCATATTTGTGAAATATGACACTTCTTATCTGTCCAGTGGGCTGCCAATAGTGTAAGTAAGGAGGGGCTGGCCAAGGTAACTCACATTATTTATGCATTCATCTCTCAATGAAGTGGAGAGGGTTACCTGTCGAAAATATCTACCCATCCCCCCCACCCTAAAATTTTTCCAATGGGCCATCAGAGGGGGTGAGGAATCTGATAAGTGGACCTTATTATACTTTTGTCTTTAAATACTCCGTAAAATAAATGTTATACTTATGTTGGCCAAGAATGCTTGTGTCTATTCTGCTTGCAATGTTATGTGCAAAAGTACTATTTTTTTTCTTGTTTGATGCCACAGTTTCCTTCAAACCCACAGGAATGGCAGACTGTGGCCTCCCAGTTTGCCCAGCAGTGGGACTTTCCCAATTGCGGACGGGCAATAGATGGGAAGCATGTCCACATAGTCCCACCCCCCAACTCGGGGTCATACTATTACAATTATAAGGGGTTTAATAGTATTGTGCTGTTGGCGGTGGTGTCGGCATCTTACGAGTTCCTGCATGTGGACGTGGGGAAAAATGGCCGGATGTCGGATGGTGGAGTCATCGCCCAGACTGAGTTCTTCAGACGTCTCCAGAATTGCGGCTTGGGCTTGCCACCTCCAGAAGACAACGTGGCAGGACTCCCGTTTGTCTTCGTTGCTGATGAATCTTTTGGGCTGAGTGACCATCTGATGCGGCCGTTCCCCATGAGGACCCTCACCCTGGACCAGAGGGTTTTTAATCACCGGCTGGCCAGAGTCAGAAGAGTGGTGGAGATTGCCTTCGGAATAATGGCCGGTTCCGCCTATTTATCACAGCGATCAACATGGCAGAATATAAAATAAATCATATTTTCCTTGCGTGCTGCATACTCCATAATTTCTTAAGGAAAAATGCATCAAACTATGTGGCCTCAGTTGGGACTGAGGCCGGTTTTCCTGATTCTTCAACCCTGACAGCTCATGGACCTGGCCATCCTGGCTTGCCCCCCCCCAAAGCGCCCCTGAGAAGTTCCTCAAAATTGTGTAGAGTACTTTGCGGGTAGGGGGACCATTGATATGCCAGACAATGTCTAAAACATGTTTTAAATTTTTTTTTTTTTTTTTTATAAACTGAACTCATATTTCATTTGATTTACTGCTTATGTTTCTTTTAGCTGTCTCCTCGGTTCTCCAATGTTCTTTTATTTTAGGCCATTTTCTTCAATAGTGCAAATGTAACTTATTTGATACATGAGGTGACAATCTCTTCTTCAGCTAACTATTATGTTGTAGGTCTGCTACAAACACACAATGTTTTGTTGTTAATGTATGTAACGCATTAATGATAAAAATAATCATCCTTTTCAGCTCCATGATTGGGGCAAATTTTAGAGAACTGTGGGGGTTATTTACTAAAGGCAAATCCACTTTGCACTGCAAGTGCACTTGAAAGTGCAAAGTGGAATTGCCTTTAGTAAATACCCCCATTGTCACTGTAACTACACCAACTTACTCCAAAAACTGGTATTGAGCATTGAAAGAAGAAGCCACACATTGTTGAGTATAAAACATTTTACTCATATGTGCGTTAAAAAAGGTTTTTTTAACAAACCAACATCTTTGGTGTATAACATGTATGTGTGACAGTATATAGCCTTTTTTTGGTTAAACAGGCATATTTAAAACCATAAAACATCAACATCCACAACTCAGGAACATACAAAGTTCAACTTGTATAACTTTAAGGCAATATGAGACATTAATATGTCAAAACTGTGTTGATTTTGCCTTCATCAGATGGGGTGATCTCACCCCTGTAAAAGCCAAATTTTGAAGATGCATACAAATTGGGAGTGAAAATATGGATTTCCCTCCTGATCCCATGCCTAATGTCAAGATGTGCTAGCTCACATCATGGGGGATCAATGGACGTGTTTCGGGAGTGCAACCCCTTCCTCTCATCTACTTTAGTTGCGAGAAAGGGGTTGCACCCACAAAACACGTACATCGATATCCCGTGATGGGAGATAGCACATGCTGACACACTGTGTGCATCTTCAAAATTTGGCATTCAAATTAGTTTAAAACTTTAGTAAAAATTTAAAATACAACGACAAACTGTTCAATTTTTGGGTCTTTTAGATTCTGCCTAAAACATCAATGATGTTCTTCATTTTTTGTTCTACATCATTGATGTATTCCTTGACCTTCTCTAAATCCTGATTGCACACCATTATCTCCCCAATGAGAACTTGTGCACTTGCACTGTTGAAATGAGTTTCTTCTTTCACAACATCCACATCACCTAAAAATAAAAAAACACACCATGTATTATAAATATGCAGGCATACATCTATTACCTGAAGCTGTGGCCTCAGACACTGACCTGTTATGGTCACTGTTTCACCCACTTCATGAACTTCTCCTCCCTCCCGAGTCCCAAGTCTTTTCTCCCCTATGTGAATAATAAAAAAGGTATACTTAGCACACAGATATTTAAAGCAAGAAATAGGAATATGAAACATTGCTTGGAAGTGTCGTACAATTGTCTGTTTTGGCAGAGTTCCATACTGAAGACATGATTTTTTCCCTTTCTTAAAGCTGGAATACCTACCTTTTTTGGTAAAGTATCACACATGGAGAGACCCCTAGTATCCATTGGAGCACCTGTATGAGACACCCTAAAAAGGGTGTTCTGGTGTCCCACACTAGTGCTCCTGCATCCAGATGTGTAAACAACTGCTGAGTGTCCTCTCCTTACACTGAATCAAGTTTGCATTTCATTCTAGTTACAAACCCATCTAGACAACAATGTACTAAACGTCTTTTAATACAAATAGGCATGAACAAATGTAGTTAACCTGCATCTGCCAAAAACATTGTATTAGTGGGCGAACGAACGATGTTTACTACGAATGTTACTGTGCCCACGAACCTGAAACTTGCCATTTTAAACTGTACAACAGAAAAGAAAAGCACATGGACCATGCAATTAATAATAATAATAGGAACACACAACAAAAACGTACTTTTTAGAAGCAGTTTCCTGATCCTTCTTACTGATCTTGCTCCCTCAATTTGAGGTCTGACCAGCGTTTCCTCAATTGCTCCTTGGATCGTCGTACCCCAAAATTCCTCTGCAGACTTCTCACAACTTTAGTCATGAATTTGGCCTTTCTCACATTTGGGTTACTGTATGGTCCATACTTCCCAACATAGTTGGCTATCTTCAAGATGTCCACCATCTCCACCATCTCTACAATCTCTACAAAGGACATATTTGAGGCCTTAAATCTCCTCCTGAATCGGGACGTTTCTGGCTCCGGGCTTTCGTCGTCGTTGCTGCTATTCTCACGCACCTGTTGTCTCTCCGCCATGTGCTCTCCCACTGCGCTGAAAGAGAAGGGGTGGAGAATACACTAGAAAGAAGGTCAGCGGCAGAGTTTCACGCATGCGCAGTGTATATAAAGCATAACATGCGTGCGTCGTACATACGATCTGTGAGTGGAGTGTCGATCGTGCAAACGAAGGTACAATTTTAACTTGGGGCATCAGTGGTTAGTGGCCTATACTGCTTATAGATTGAGGCCTATATTGGGCCAAAATTAGGAGAGTTTTGCCTGACATCAGGGTTTGTCTTGTGTTGTGTCTTGCAGAGAAAATGGTTGATAAATTTACTGACCCAGACTTCCTCCCAAACTTTATTAAGTACAGAGAGCTGACCTGTCTGTGGCAAGTAAAACACCAATATTATAACAACAATCCAAAGAGGAAGGCAGCGCTGGATCAACTGTTGGAATTAGTGAAGCCGGTGATTCCCATGGCAGACATCAACTATTTGAAGGACAAAATTGGTGGCCTGAGGAGCACATATAATAGGGAGCGCAAAAGGGTCAAGGATTCCCAGAGATCAGGAGCAGCAGCAGATGACATTTATGTCCCCAGGCTGTGGTACTACGACAGACTGCGGTTTTTGTCAGACCAGAGTGAACCCAGGCCATCACTCTCAACACTTCCTTCCACACTTTCTTCCACCTCAGATGAGGCTTCCGACGTACAACCTGGGCCTTCCACCCAGGAAGATGTGGAGGAACCCAGCTTGAGCCAGGTATAGCATTTTTCAACATATTTCTTGTTCCAATATTAATGATGTTAACTAGATGTTATTATTGATCACTAATTTCTGATTTAACAAAGTGGTTTACATATCAATAGACAGCAACACCTCCAACACCACAGCCACAGCCTGGAAGGAAGCGTGCAAGGAAGTCTTGAGAGTGATGGCCTGGGTTCGGTCTGGTTTGGCAAAAAACGCAGGCTGTTGTAAGACCACAGCCTTGGGACATATATGTCATCTGCTGCTGCTCCCGATCTCTTCGAGTCCTGGACCGCATTGTGCTCCGTATTAAAGGGACTCCTCAGGCTACCAATTTGATCCTGCCAAAAATTGATGTCTGCCCTGGGGTACAAAGGCTTCACCGATTCCAACTGTTTCTCCAGTGTTGCCTTCCTCTTTATTTTGATAGGACCCCTAATACATTCTTAATTTTTATTTTGATAAATACTTGGTTAAGTGTTTTACTTCAAAAAGGACAGTTTGTGAGTAGGCAGGTACATTTCAAAAATACAATGTCAAATTAACAAGGGACACCAACACCAACCAACCTCTTTGAGGTTAAAAAAATACAAGATAATAATGGTGTTGTGGTAACTTAACACACAAAACGACAAAAATTATTATGGAGATTACTATAAAAAATAAAATAAAGATTATTCTCGAGATCTTGAGAAAAAAAAAAAACAAAGATTATTCAGGATATCACGAGAAATAATAAGAAATACGTTGGTCAGAACTGTGTGTGAATATCAGCAGCAAAGCAACTTCATTATTCTAGCATTATAAAGAAGAAGAGAATGCGCTGCATTGAAAGATTTTAAAATTTGCAGCGTGAAAAATGTGCTATCTCCATTACGAACGCTAGTTTTACATGACCGAGCGCTTCCGTCTCGTACTTGATTCTGAGCATGCGTGGAATTTTGTGCGTCGGACTTGTGTACACACTCGGAATTTCCAACAACAAAGTTTGTTGTCGGAAAATTTGAGAATCTGCTCTCAAACATTTGTGTGCGGAAATTCCGACAGCAAATATCCAATGGAGCATACACACGGTCGGACTTTCCGACAACGAGCTCACATCGAACATTTCCCGTCAGAAATTCTGATCGTGTGTATGCAGCAATACAGTGGTCCTTAACATAAATTCCAGCACCAGAATCAACCCCAAATTCTACACTTACCACTCTTTGCTCCTTGTGGATCTTTACTGGGCTGAGATCCCTCACAGCCTCCTCAAAAGACCTGTTCCATTTGGGCTATGTAGGCGTAGTGGAATCCCCATTCATTTCTATAGATAGGCTGTCTGTGTAGCAGCTGTAAGGAAGACAGGTTGTTTGAAGTAACCTATCATAAGGCAAATTCAGAGCCATTGCTGACCTCTTTCTAAGAATGCTAATTTCTTGCCTCATAGGCAAATTCAATATCTTTAATATTTGGAGTCGCAGACCTAAAGCAAGTAAGCAGATCCATAGTCAAAGAAAGATCTGAAATCCATATCTGCATGCTTGTTCTGCTTCAATGACGCAAAGAGTGGAGGTAAAAGGGTCAGGAATAAGAACAAGGCAAAAACATTTTTTTTGTTTTTGATGAAAGCAGTTAGAACCAGCAGCTTCTCTGTTTCTCTCATGACAGGGTTATTAAAAGATTTGAATTTCTCCTACAGTGAACCTGTGCTGTGGAAGCTGCCAAGAAAAAAACAAACAGAAAGCAAAGGACTATTCACCTATATTGCCTGTGATCTCCCTTCAGCTGTTCTTTTCTTTTAATGACTTATTATTCAAAGAAGATTGTTTCTTTTCATTCCTTGTATTTTTGCCACTGATGATCATTTGTGGAATCAGAAAGATTGTAAAAGATATGTTCAATGTCTTGGATTCTGAGTATAACATGTGCAATAAAACTTGTTTATTGTAAGGTCCATCATATTTGGTGTGTGCACCTTTCTGAAGGTATAAGCGCTCATAAAAAGTTCATAAAAAGTTCATAAAAGGTTCCCACAAAAAGTGTCCACTCATGATTAATATATTCAGGTGACAATGTGCAGAGCTTCCACCGCTGGTATCACTAGCAGCTCACCTCACTACATGGACCCCTGATTAAACAGGTGGGTCACATGCGCCTTCCCAAGAAGGGTCAATATACTTGGATTCCACGTCAGTCAGCGCTAACACCACCAGAGGCTGTATAAGGCATAGGTCAGATGATCCCAATTTCCTTAATATAATATGCCAAAACTCCAGATGGACAAGGCACATGCAATGAAAGGAGATATAGTGCTCTCCGTATGGAACTTGCCTTTATTAGAAAGTAAAAATTGCATTTACAGACATGGCACTATCACCCAGTGCCTGGTGTATAAACTTTCACAAAGTAAACACGAGATGGCGTGGATATATTACACACCATGTTACAGGAGGCGTACAGGGCAGGGCAACTCCTGAGCTCCTTGAGCGAGGCGGTGGTGGTGGTGATTCCTAAGCCTGGGAAGGACCCCTCGCTGTGCTCCTCGTATCGCCCAATCTCTTTAATAAATGTTGATGCCAAGTTATTGGCCAAAGTTCTGGCCACGAGATTGAACACGGTAATACTAGAATTGGTACACCTAGACCAAACCGGGTTTATGCCGGGGGAGGGGCACGGACATCAATATCAGGAGACTATTTACACACATGGCCGGGGCCCGTCCCGAGTCAGCGGGAGTGGTGGCCTCACTCGACGCGGAGAAAGCTTTTGACTCGGTCGAGTGGGGCTACCTCTGGGAGGTCCTGTCCATGTTTGGATTAGGTCCTAAATTCACGACATGGCTGCGGATGCTGTATGCAAATCCATAGGCCAGAATACACACAAATGGCTGTCTCTCGGACAGCTTTCCCCTGGAGCGGGGCACGCGCCAGGGTTGTCCCTTATCGCCGGGACTATTCGCGCTGGCACTAGAACCCTTGGCTATAGCCCTACATGCGGAGGAGAAGGTTAAGGGTATACAAGTGGGAACAATAGAGGAAAAGGTGTCCCTTTATGTGGACGACACACTGCTCTACCTTGCAGATGCAAAAGAGTCACTGACGAGAGCTCTGGAGATATTCGATCAGTTTGGACGGTTCTTGGGCATCCGCATAAACTGGGCCAAGTCGGTTCTGTTCCCACTGCACCCCTCCGTCCATAGATTAGACACGGGTAATCCCCTCAAGTGCGTGGATGAATTTACATACCTAGGTGTAAAAATCACTAGTACGGAAAAATTCATAGAACATAACGTCCAGCCTCTCCTGTCCCATCTGACAGCAAAATGTGCAGCATGGCGTAACCTCCCACTGACCCCAGTTGGCAGAGTTAATCTTCTGAAGATGGTATATCTCCCAAAATTCTTATGCTTTTTCCGAAACACCCCCTCGCATATCCCCAGGGCCTTCTTCAAGCGCCTTGAAGGAATAGTGACCTCATTTGTGTGGGCTGGGAGGCCACCCAGAGTGGTGAAATGTATATTGTACCTACCCCTATCTGCAGGAGGACTAGCGATGCCCAACTTCCTTATATACTATTGGGCGGCAATCCTGGTCACGGCCAGATGGTGGTCCTCCCAGCCCATATATAAGGATATAAGGATATATATAAGGATATATATAAGGCCCATATAAGGATATACCTGGGCTGACAAGAATACACACTTATATATAAACTTGCTACATGTGGTAGTCTCTCCCCTCTGTTCTCTTTGCTCCCAGCTGCTCCTTAGGCAAGATTCCTTTCAAACTGCAATGCTGTCAGGATGTTCCCAAGCCAGCTCGAGCCCAGCCTGGAGGAAGAGTCCCCCCCCCGACCCAGGGGTCCCTCCTAGGCCATCAACAGACTCCTCAGCACTCCATCTTCCTCCCGACTCCCCTGCTAGCATGGCTCCCCCATGGCTACCTCACCAGGACATTCTGCCTGGGGATTGGCCAAGTTCCCTCAAATATGCAGATCAGTCCTCCTGGCCTCCACCCACTAACTTCTAGGAGTTGCTCCAAACTTTCAGATCCAGGGGGATGTACCCGAGACCTGCCTCTGTGGAGCCATCCAGCCTGACCTGCATTAAACCCTGACCCAATTTCAGACTCACAAACTAACCATGAGTCATAACATAAATTTGCCTGCACTAACACTAGTAGCAGGTGCCCCCTTTCTCCATGCTAGCCCGCAAAGGCAAACGTGTGCGTCGGTCCCGCACGCACACAAATAGCGATCGTCCCACACATTTGAGGAATCACCACGACTGTCAGGTCCTGAGCAGTAATTCTAGGTCTAGACCGCCTCTGTACAACTTAAGTGTTAATATGAAAAGGCATTTAAAATAATATGTACATAGTTTGTGGCCGTAGCACTCATTTACTCAACCTAACATCATCTTTTATATTTTACGAAATAATTGGGTTATGTATTGTGTTTTTTTTGTTGCATTAGAATTCAAAAAGGTGTCTTTTTTCCAAAAAAATTGCGTTTGAAAAACTGATGTGCAAATACCGTGTGACAAAAATTGCAACGACCGCCATTTTATTCTCAATGCCTCTGCTTTAAAAAAATATATAATGTTTGGGGGTTCTAAGTAATTTTCTAGCAAAAAATACTGATTGTTACATGTAAACAAAAAGTGCAAGAAAAGATCTGGAGCTGAAGTATCTTGTAAACATGCATTGCCATAGGTGCCCAAGTAGAAATGAAATGTCAACAATTCCTACTGTTACTGTATATTACACAATGGATTAGATCTTGGGAAATTAAGTTCCAACTGAATCAAAGTGCTTCTGTGCTGATAGGATAAGCGCTTTAATTTTAGTGTTAACGTTAACAGTTTACCCATCCAACCAAGCATGACAGGAAGCTAAATTGAAATCCATTTCTGCATTAATAGTTTTCTTTCTAGGAATAGGGGTCTACTTAGGCCTGTTTTCAAATTCAGGTTATTATTCTGTAGCAGAATGCAGCGCAATATAAAACGTACAAGACAGACTGTTATGCCCTATACACAAAAATGAAGTTCAATAGCCAGTGCTGCTCTTCTGCTTGATTCCGAGCATGCTTGGAACTTTGTGCGTTGGAATTGTATACACGCGATCGGAATTTACGACAACGGATTTTGTTGTCGGAAAATTTGAGAACCAGCTCTCAGATTTTGTGTGACGGGAAATTCCAATGGAAAATGTCCGATGGAGCCTACACACGGTCGGAATTTCCAACAACAAGCTCCTATCAGACATTTTCCATCGGAAAATCCTATTGTGTGTATGGGGCATTAGAGTTTGGTGACAATACATATACTGAATTTAAAAGGTTTATGATACCTTTCCAATATGTCTATAGCAATTACAGCATAGCTCCCAACTGTCCCTGATTTCAAGGGACTGTCTCTCATTTGGAACAAAGCCCCTCTATCCCTCATTCCTCCTCATTTGTCCCTCATTTTGATCTGATCTATATAGTTTTATATAAAATGCACTCTTTATCTTTCATAAAGTATTTCCTAGTGCTAAACCTTTCATCCAATTTCTATATTGCTGCATTTGTAAATTCCAAAAGCCAGTATAAAGGAATAGTAATGGAAAAAAAACACTTGTGTAGGCTCCATCGGACATTTTCCATCGGAATTTCCCGTCACACAATTTGAGAGCTGGTGTCTGGTGCACAATATACAGTTGTGTTAACCTGTAAGTTGATGAGATGGAAATCTGTGGGACCACCTGCAGCATTTTAATTTGTATAGGAAGTTTGGAGGGCTATGGTGATGTATTGGTTATTGTGTGTGGTGTAAGGGGTTATTACATTTGTTAATAGCATAACAAAAAATGCAAACTTGTAGTTTAGCAATTGAGTTTTGGTGTTTTCTGGATACCCTTCTCCAGAATTCCACATTCTACCCAGTGGCCATGGCTATAAGTAATGACACTGTACTCTATTGATAAATTCCCCAAATTGTCAAACAAACAAAAATGGGGTAAGCCAATTGTGAACACCTTTTGGAGGAATGGGTGTTCCTAGGCAGGCATGTTGACCATCCTAGCTAACACCCACATATGATGTAAAACTTCCATGATTCAAAGAACTGAATGAATAAAAAGGAGAGTAGGGGACAGTAAGGCTGGGGGAAAGGACTAGATAATACTGGATGATTTCCAGCTTGGAAATGAGCCAGGCTCTATCTGACTTGCTGCAGCTTCTAATGCGTGCTGGGAGAAGCTCACAGTGTGCAGTAAAATCAGAGTAAGCAATTGCAGCACCAAAGAGGAGCCTGTAAAGCTGTGTAAGACTGAAGGTAAGGTTGGAGTCCAGCTTTAAATAATTATACACTAACCTTTGGCAATAAATGGAGAAATTAACCACTTGACCAAATGACGGAGGAGCAGTGCTGCTCTCGTTCTGGGTGGACGTCATATGACGTCGCCCCAGAACAGCCATTCTTAGGAGGCGGTGCGATGATCGTGGCCGCGCTGTGTTCCTAGGACACAGCGCGACCCTGATCTCTGTAAAGAGCCAATGACGCGGCTCTTTAATCATGTGATCGGTTGTGTCCATTTACAGCAGGTCACATGCAAATGCGGAAGTGCCGGTAATCCGCTCTCATTGCCTCACACTGACAGAGTGTGTGGCGAGGAAAGCCAATCAGTGGCATCTCCTTGCAGGGGACACCCGCACAGGTAATCAGAGCACTGATCATCAGTGCCCCGATTACAGTAAAGACCCCAGTGCCACCAATCAATGCCCATCAGTGACTCCAATCAGTGCTCATTAGTGATGCCAGTCAGTGCTGCCTTTCAGTGCCCATCAGTGCCTGCTCATCAGTGCTGTCCATCAGTGCCCGTCAGTGCTGGCCAACAGTGCCGCCTATTCGTGCCCATCAGTGCCGCCTATCCGTGCCACCTGTCGGTGCTGCCTATCAGTGCCCATCAGTGCCACCTATCAGTGCAAACCAGTGCCGCCTATCAGTGCTTATCAGTGCCACATAGCAGTGCCACCTATTAGTGCCCATCAGCGCGGCATATTAGTGCCTCCTCATCAGTGTCACCGCATCAGTGCCCATCAGTGCAGCCCTATCAGCGCACATCAGTGAAGGAGAACAATGACTTATTTACAAAATTTACTGACAGAAACTAAGAAAAACTTTTTTTTTTGGTCGTTTTCTTTTTTTTTTTTTTTTGTAAAAAATAAAAAAACCCAGCAGTGGTTAAATACTACCAAAAGAAAGTCCTATTTGAAGAAAATTATTAAAAATTCATTTGGATACAGTACTGCATGACCGCGCAATTGTCGTTCAAAGTGCGACACTAAAAGTGCCCTATATTGAGGTGGTTAAAGTGGTTTCCAAAGCCTAAACATTTTTTTATCTTAATGCATTCCTTGCATTAAAGTGTTACTAGACCCAGGACCCTGCATTCAATATATCCGGTCTTCCACAGTACACAGAACATGGAAATACAATTATTTCAGTAAATATAAACTGCTAAATACCTTTTCTTGTCAGCAGTATATAGCAGCCTTGTGACTTCTACCCTTGTCTGGTTAAAGCTTGTAGGAGAAGTTTTCATTCTACTCTGACTGTCCTCCGAGGCTGCAGAACTCCTGACCCTCTGTCTAGACTGTGCTGATTGGCCCCATGCTGGTCACATGCACTCACCCAAGAAAAAAAAAAACTCTAGCAATACACACCTAACTGAGCATGTGCAGAGTGACTCCAAAGGCTCTGTCTTATCAGGAGATGGATTGAGAACAGTGGAAGAGGGGGAGGATCAAAGCAGACAGTATCAAACAGTCTTTTTTACACAATGCGGAGGGTTAACACTTTAGGTTCCACGGTGAGTATAACAAGCATGCTTTACTGCATATACAGACTGATTTTACTGTTGTAGGTTTAGTAACACTTTAAGGTAAAAATGTTTAGGCATCAGCATCCACCCCTCACCCCCTAATACTTACCTGAGCCCTCATTCAATCTAGCTCTGTGCACATCTGCAGTTCTTCTCTCCCCTCACTTCCAGGTCTTGCTGGCTTTGCTGTCAATCAAAGCCACTGGCTCCCAGTGCTGTTAATCAGCGCAACTGGCTCCCAGTGCTGTCAGTCAAAACCACTGGCTCCCAGTGCTGTCAATCAAAACCACTGGCTCCCAGTGCTGTCAATCAAAACCACTGGCTCCCAGTGCTGTCAATCAAAACCACTGGCTCCCAGTGCTGTCAATCAAAACCACTGGCTCCCAGTGCTGTCAATCAAAACCACTGGCTCCCAGTGCTGTCAATCAAAGCCACAGGCCCCCAGTGCTGTCAATCAAAACCAGTGGCTTCCAGTGCTGTCAATCAAAGCCACAGGCTCCCAGTGCTGTCAATCAAAGCCAGTGATAAGGGAGTGGGGGGTGGGCCCAAAGCCTGCCGTCTGTGTCAATGGATGCAATAGCGGGGCTCGGGAGCGAGCACGCACAAGTGCCCCCATGGGAAGCGGCCTCCCATGGGGGCACTGGGCAGAAAGGAAGAGCCAGGGGGACCTGAAAAGAGGAGGTTTGTGGGTGCTCTGTGCAATTTCATTGCACAGTACAGTTCGGTAAAGACATGCTTGTCTGTTTTTTTGGGGTTTTTTTTTAAGTTTTACCTTTACAATCGCTTTAGCATTACAATATTGACAAAAAAGTGGAATTAATCACTGTACTAATAGACAGTAATTTAAATACAGAAAATTGTGTTAATTCATTTTGGTTTTGTACAGTGATCCAGAAGACTGAAACAAAGCAAAACTCTTGAATAGTGTATCCACTGACGTGGGAAGAGAGAATTACACATTTTCTGTAAGGTTAGAAATGAGTAATTAGCTATTGATGCCTTGCTTATTAGCAATTTCTTTACTCAGACCTGTGACCAGGAAGCTGTCATGTTATCTACAATATGCTAGCTTAGTTGGTTATCTTTATGCAGATAGAGACTTTGCATTGAATTATGACATCCAACTAGAATATTCTTAGTAATTTGCAGTACACTATATGCATGGGATTAGTCCTAGTATTAATTCACATCTATTCTCAAAGTGGTTGCAAACCTTAGATATTAAATATGAACAAAGCATATCCCTCTATAGTGTGTATTTGTCTCAATTAAGAGCACTAAGTGACATTTCTGTCTGCTGCTTCATTCCTTTGCTATCAGCATGAATCACTTCTGACAAGCTTTCCTGACACCAAGAGTAAAAAGGTGACAGGGGAAGGAACTCCAACTGATTGACAGCCTTGGCTCTGTTCCTGAGTGCTTCGTTTCTGTTATAACATTTTGCAAATAAATACTATTTATTGTGTATAACACGCACAGGCATATAACATGCACCTTCATTTTAAGAGGGAAGTTTCAGGAAAAAACTTCAATTCTAAATAAAGAACTTTGAAGCAAAATAAGGGTCGCAGTCCATCAATGCAGCCTGCACATTGCCCATCTGCAGTCCCGCCAGTGGCGGATTACATAGCGCCGCGCTCTCTTGAGTACCCGGCGATCAATCAAACACAGTCCCGCCTCCTGTGATAAACAGAACAGTGGTCCAATGCTTGGCCAGGAGGCAGGACTGTGCGTGACTGAGCACCGAGTACACAGAAGATTGCGCCTGTGTATAATCCGGCGGCGCTCGGCGCTCCTCTTCCCTCAGAGACAGTAGGAATCGGTGTTTAACATGCACACATGATTTCTCCCTGATCTTCAGGGGGAAAAAGTGCGTGTTATACGCTAATAATTACGGAAATTGTTCTTCATACATTAAGCCCAAATGTATTCTGCTACATTTCTTTCAGTACTCTGATCAGACATCAGCTGTGGCCGGTGAGAGATATACTATTGCATGGCCCTGATAGGATCTCATCTGACGTCCACTCAGGATGGGAAAGCCACAGCCCAGCCATCATTTGTGTATAGGCAAGGTGGGAATTGGTTAAATGACTTACCTCATCCCTGTAACTGCAAGAGAGCTTGTTCTTTTGAGAAACAACAGACTTACTGTCTGGATCCACAGATGAAAAAAGAAGAGAGAAAGCCTAAAAAAGAAATTGATTGAAGCCATCACATATAAGAATTGGTAAGCCGCAATTAAATGTTTGCTTTTGGGTTTAAAACAGCAATAAACAAGGAAAACCCTGGCAGGGGTTCTTCTTTTTTTCACTCTGTCCAAAACGTAACCACTTCCAGCCCAAGGCTGATTTGAGAGGAGATATCTGAATGATGCCTGCAGATATCATTCAGATATCTTTTATTTCTGCCAGCGATTCCCTGCACCGTAAAAACAATTATAGCGGCTGTTTAGCCACTTGATTGTTTTTACAGGCGGCGAGAGGGGACGCCCCCCCTCCTGCCACCCTCCAGTGCTTCTACCGACTCGCTTGTACGATTGGTAACCTGGAGAAGGAATCCGCTTTACCATAGATAATACGGCAGACTAGATGGTTCCCAGCATTCTCTATGGCTTTCGGAGGCCGGGCGCGACATTATGACGTCACATTCGGCCTGGCAGATGTAAACACTGCTGTGTACGCAGCTGGAAAGGCAGAGATCCTTTTTTTTTTTTTTTTATCTCAGTCTTTCCAGCCTAGAGGATGTTTACATTCCTTGTTAAAAGAATAAAAGTGCTCAAAATAAAAAAAAATTAGGAGGAAGTGGCAAAATAAAAAAAAAATAAATAAAATAAACAATGAAAAAAATGTAAAGCTCCCCGTCCCTGCGTGCTTGCACACAGAAGCGAACGCATACATACGTCACACCCACATATGTAAACGGCGTCCAAACCACACATGTGAGGTATCGCTTTGAACGTTGGAGCGAGAGCAACTCCTTCTCAAGACCTCCTCTGTAATGCTAAACTGGTAACCTGTAAAATTTTTTAAAGGATCGCCTATGGAGATTTTTAAGTACCGAAGTATGGCGCATTCCACGAGTGTCCGGAATTTTAAAGTGTGGCATGTTAGGTATCTATTTACTTGGCATAACATCATCTTTCACGTTATACTAAAAAAATGGGCTAACTTTAGTGTTTTGTTTTTTTTTCTAATTCATGAAACAGTTTTTTCCACAAAAAAAAAAAACGCGTTTGAAAAATTGCTGTGCAAACACAGTGTGACATAAAAAGTTGCAATGACCACCATTTTATTTCCTAGGGTCTCTGCTAAAAAAACATATATAATGTTTGGGGGTTATGAGTAATTTTCTAGCAAAAAAATGATGATATTTACATGTAGGAGAGAAGTGCCAGAATGGGCCTGGTATGGAAGTTGTAGTAGAACTAAGGGAGGATGACAAATCCTTTCAGTTTAATTTTTGCCATCTGCGTCCCATTGGGGAGATTACTTCCTGTCTTATAGTTAAAACAGGAAGTGAAAGGAAATCCTTGCAAATTAAGGGAATCCCTAGGGGACCCTCAGGTCACCAGAACTAGTGTCCCCATTGGAAGATTTCCCCTCTATTACTTTTCTGGGGACAACTTAAAATTTGGGATTTTCTTTTACTTTCACTTTCAATGATAATGGTAAACAGGACAAATAGAGAGGGTGAATCTCCTTAATGGGGGCATGGAAAACAATGAAACCTTACAGGTGTTCTATTTCTTCTCCACTCCATCCAAACTAAACCCTCCTGTCCTTTACAGCCAAGGAAGCTGCCATCTTAGCCTCTGTTTGATCAGCAGTTGCCAAGGTGCTGCACATGTGATCGGCTATGACACCAGTGATTTGATAACTTGACAGTTCAGTTGAGAGCTGACATAGGCACACTAGTAAGTAGGGATGAGCTTCGTGTTCGAGTTGAACCCATGTTCGACTCGAACATCGGCTGTTCGATCGTTCGCCGAATTGCGAACGTTATGGGCCGTTCGCGCTAAATTCGTGTGGCGCGTCACGGCCCATAATTCACTGCGGCATCGACAGTGCATTGCTGGCTGATGATTTGCCAAGCATGCACTATGACCCGCATGCTTGGCCAATCACAGCGCCGTCAGTAGAGAGAGCTGTAATTGGCCAAAGCCAGGGTGGCTTTGGCCAATTATGGCTCAGGGGATTTAGTACACACCCCACACTATATAAGGCCGCCTGCACGGCGGCCCTGTGTAGTGTGTGTTCCGGTGTGCTGAGAGATAGAGAGAGAGAGAGAGAGACAGTGTCATTTGATTTGAGTTAGATAGATTAGGCAGAACAGTCAGTCAGTTAGCTGCATTTACAGTGTATTGTGTATATATATGCATCCCAGGTGTTGCATATATATATATATACACTGTATTCAGTTTAGCTAGATCCGTTCCTGTTATCTTCTATCTAGACTATTTACATTTAATGCAGTGCGTCCTGCTCACAGTGTTCAGCTAGATCCGTTCCTGCTATTTACATTTAGTGCAGTGCGTCCTGCTCACAGTGTTCAGCTAGAGCCGTTCCTGCTATTTACATTTAGTGCAGTGCGTCCTGCTCACAGTGTTCAGCTAGATCCGTTCCTGTTATCTTCTAGACTATTTACATTTAGTGCAGTGCGTCCTGCTCACAGTGTTCAGCTAGATCCGTTCCTGCAATTTACATTTAGTGCAGTGCGTCCTGCTCACAGTGTTCAGCTAGATCCGTTCCTGCTATTTACATTTAGTGCAGTGCGTCCTGCTCACAGTGTTCAGCTAGATCCGTTCCTGCTATTTACATTTAGTGCAGTGCGTCCTGCTCACAGTGTTCAGCTAGATCCGTTCCTGCTATTTACATTTAATGCAGTGCGTCCTGCTCACAGTGTTCAGCTAGATCCGTTCCTGCTATTTACATTTAGTGCAGTGCGTCCTGCTCACAGTGTTCAGCTAGATCCGTTCCTGTTATCTTCTAGACTATTTACATTTAGTGCAGTGCGTCCTGCTCACAGTGTTCAGCTAGATCTGTTCCTGCTATTTACATTTAGTGCAGTGCGTCCTGCTCACAGTGTTCAGCTAGAGCCGTTCCTGCTATTTACATTTAGTGCAGTGCGTCCTGCTCACAGTGTTCAGCTAGATCCGTTCCTGTTATCTTCTAGACTATTTACATTTAGTGCAGTGCGTCCTGCTCACAGTGTTCAGCTAGATCCGTTCCTGTTATCTTCTAGACTATTTACATTTAGTGCAGTGCGTCCTGCTCACAGTGTTCAGCTAGATCCGTTCCTGTTATCTTCTAGACTATTTACATTTAGTGCAGTGCGTCCTGCTCACAGTGTTCAGCTAGATCCGTTCCTGTTAAATTCCTACTGACAGGCAGGCTTGTCTGGTTACAGTATATAAAGCTACCTGAAGAAAATTACAGGTGTTCTATTTGATCCTATTAGTACCACGGTCAGGCAGCTAGACTATTTACATTTAGTACAGTGCGTCCTGCTCACAGTGTTCAGCTAGATCCGTTCCTGTTATCTTCCTACTGACAGGCAGGCTTGTCTGGTTACAGTATATAAAGCTACCTGAAGAAAATTACAGGTGTTCTATTTGATCCTATTAGTACCACGGTCAGGCAGCTAGACTATTTACATTTAGTACAGTGCGTCCTGCTCACAGTGTTCAGCTAGATCCGTTCCTGTTATCTTCCTACTGACAGGCAGGCTTGTCTGGTTACAGTATATAAAGCTACTTGAAGAAAATTACAGGTGTTCTATCCCAGCTTAGTGCAGCTACAGGCCATTAGTATGTCTGGAAGGCCAAGAAGGAGAGGCAGACAGTCACAAGCCAATAAGAGAGGGCAAGCAGGCTCTGTGTCTAGTGCTGGTCGTGGAGACGGTGCATCCTCATCAGCACGTGGCCATGGGACACGCTTGGCCTTTTTTTCGGCAGCTGGCCGTGTTGAGCCGCAACATGCGGAAGACTTGGTCGAGTGGATGACCAAGCCGTCCTCATCCTCCTCATCTTCTCTCACCCATGCCCAGGGTGCTTTGTCTGGCAAAGCAGCGGCCTCTTCCCTCAGCTCAATGTCATCAGTGACTCCTTCCCTAGCTCCACCATGTCCTCATGAGGATTCCCTCGAACTGTTTGACCACAGTGTTGGGTACATGCTCCAGGAGGATGCCCAGCGTTTGGAAGGCTCTGATGACGATACTGAGCTCGATGAAGGCAGTAACATGAGCACGGACAGAGGGGGTGCCCAAGAAGGACAGCAATCTGGCAGTCATGCTCCCCCTGCTGCAGCATACTGCCAGGTTTGCTCCAGTGATGAGGAGGGAGGGGATGATGAGGTCACTGACTCAACGTGGGTGCCTGATAGGAGAGAGGAGGAGGAGGAGGCGGCGGCACATCACCAACGAGGCAGGATGCCCTCCAGGGGCCAGCCTAAGGGCAGCACATTGACTGCATCACACCCCAAAGCTCCACATGTGCAGGGCGCTGCAGTCTCTGCGCGTTATTCAAAAAGTTCTTTGGTGTGGGCCTTTTTTGAGACGCGTGCATCAGATCGCACCGCTGCTATTTGCAACATATGTCTCAAGCGTATCTCGCGTGGCCAAAACATCTCCCGCTTGGGTACCACATGCTTGACCAGACATATGTTGACCTGCCATGCAGTTCGTTGGCAAGCGTATCTAAAAGACCCACACCAAAGAACAAAGAGGATCTCTCCTTGCTCCTCATCAGCTGAGATTTCCAACCCCACTAGACCTTCAGTCCTCTCTGAGACCTGCAGTGAGAGGAATGAAGGTGTAGAATTAGGTGTGTCACAGCCAAGTACTTGTGGGCAATCTGCTTTTGGTACACCGACGTCAGATTGTACATGGCAAATTTCCCTGCCCCAGCTGCTGCACCGCCGAAAGAAGTTTGCTCCCAGCCATCCACATGCCCAGCGGTTGAATGCTAGCTTGGCAAAATTGCTAGCACTTCAACTGCTGCCTTTTCAGTTGGTAGACTCTGCCCCCTTCCGTGAGTTTGTGGAATGTGCGGTTCCTCAGTGGCAGGTACCCAAACGCCACTTTTTCTCACGGAAGGCGATTCCGGCTCTCTACCGGCATGTGGAAGGCAATGTCCATGCCTCGCTGGACAGGGCGGTCAGCGGTAAGGTGCATATTACCGCTGACTCATGGTCCAGCAGGCATGGACAGGGACGTTACCTAAGTTTCACGGCGCATTGGGTGACTCTGCTGGCAGCTGGGAAGGATGCAGGACAAGGTGCAGTAGTGTTGGAGGTTGTTCCGCCACCACGCCTCCAAAATGCTGATTGTGACACACCTCTCTCCTCCACCCCCTCCTCTTCTTCTTCCTCCATGGCCTCTTCCTCGGAACCAGCGGTGCTCCGTAGGCGTTCAAGGGGCTACGCAAGTACGCAGGCCAAAAGATGCCATGCGGTGCTTGAGCTGGTGTGCTTGGGGGACAGGAGCCACACTGGGGCAGAGGTTCTGTCAGCTCTGCAGGGGCAGGTTCAGAGGTGGTTGACGCCACGCCAACTTAAGGCAGGAATGGTGGTTTGCGACAATGGCACCAACCTCCTCTCTGCCCTCCGACAGGGACAAATGACCCATGTGCCCTGTTTGGCTCACGTCCTTAACTTGGTGGTGCAGCGGTTCTTGGGCAGGTACCCGGGCTTACAGGATGTCCTGAGGCAGGCCAGGAAAGTCTGTGTGCATTTCCGCCGGTCATATAATGCCAGTGCTCGGCTGACGGACCTCCAAAAGGAGTTTAACCTGCCCAAGAACCGCCTAATCTGTGACATGCCCACCAGGTGGAACTCAACGTTGGCCATGCTGCAGCGGCTGCACACGCAGCAGAGGGCCATCAATGAGTACCTGTGCGACTATGGCACCAGGACAGGGTCAGGGGAGCTTGGTTTTTTTTCCCCACGCCAGTGGGCCATGATCAGGGATGCATGCACTGTCCTGTCACCATTCGAGGAGGCCACGAGGATGGTGAGCAGTGACAGTGCATGCATCAGTGACACTGTCCCCCTTGTCCACCTGTTGGAGCACACGCTGCGTGGAATAATGGACAGGGCACTTGAGGCAGAACAGAGGCAGGAAGAGGAGGACTTCCTTAGCTCTCAAGGCCCCCTTTATCCAGACAGTGTTCCTGCGTGCCCGCCGATCACACAGGAAGAGGACGAGGAGGAAGAGGAGGAGGAGGAGGAGGAAGATTGTGTCAGTATGGAGGTGGAGCCTGGCACTCAGCATCAGCAGCAGTCTTTAAGGGATCAGTCCCAAGAAACACATGGACTTGTACGTGGCTGGGAGGAGGTGGCTGCGGACCATGTCGTTCTTAGTGACCCAGAGGACTCCGGACCGAATGCCTCAGCAAACCTACGCTGCATGGCCTCCCTGATCCTGCAAAGCCTGCGTAAGGATCCTCGTATTCGTGGTATCAAGGAGAAGGACCAATACTGGCTGGCAACCCTCCTTGATCCACGTTACAAGGGTAAGGTTGCGGACCTTATCTTGCCATCGCAGAGGGAGCAGAGGATGAAACATCTTCGGGAGGCCTTACAGAAAGGTCTGTGCAACGCGTTCCCAGAGACTGGGAGGTTACAAACTCCTGTTTCTGGACAACGTGTTGCTGAGGCTTCGGTCAGTCAAAGAAGGAGCGGTGGAGAAGGTGGCCGTCTGACCGATGCGTTCAGACAATTTTTTGGTCCGCAGCCCCAAGGTATGATCGGTTCCAGCAACCATCGCCAGCGTCTGTTTTACATGGTGCAGGAATACCTAGGGGCAATATCAGACTTGGACACCTTTCCCACCGAAAATCCTCTGGGTTACTGGGTCTTGAGGATGGATCACTGGCCAGAGCTTGCACAGTATGCAATTGAGCTACTGGCCTGTCCTGCATCCAGCGTTCTTTCGGAACGCACATTCAGTGCTGCTGGAGGCGTGGTAACCGATCACAGGGTGCGTCTGTCCACCGACTCGGTCGATCGGCTGACCTTCATAAAAATGAATGAGTCTTGGATCACCACCAGCTACCAAGCACCTGATGCTGATGTAACCGAATAATTTTTTTTTAAATCTCAGATCCCTTCAAAGACTGCCTATGCTGATGCTGAGTGACTATCCCTGAGTAATTATCCTCTTCCTCCTCAATCATCACGCTGATAGCTTGTAAGAACATTTTTGGTTCTGGGCGCCACCACCAGTGCCTAAGGCACAATTTTTCAGCCCCTGTTTAACAGGGGCGTGTAATTACAATTTTTGATGTAATACTTTGCAGCAGGGCTCGTTCCTGCATTCCAACTAGAGTGTCTGTGAGGGGTTGCAGTGTTGTGGCACCAGCACCAGTGCCTAAGGCCCACTTTTTCTGCCCCTGTCTAACAGGGGCGTGTAATTACAATTTTTGATGCAATACTTTGCAGCAGGGCTCGTTCCTGCGTTCCAACTAGAGTGTCTGTGAGGGGTTGCAGTGTTGTGGCACCAGCACCAGTGCCTAAGGCCCAATTTTTCTGCCCCTGTCTAACAGGGGCGTGTAATTACAATTTTTGAAGCAATACTTTGCAGCAGGGCTCGTTCCTGCGTTCCAACTAGAGTGTCTGTGAGGGGTTGCAGTGTTGTGGCACCAGCACCAGTGCCTAAGGCCTAATTTTTCAGCTCCTGTTCAACAGGGGCATGTAATTACAATTCTTGATCTAATATTTCACAGCAGGGCCCTGTGAGGGCTTACAGTGTTGTGGCCACAGCAACACCTAAGGCCCAAATTTCTGCTGAGTATATAGGGCAGGACCCTACTTTCAAACATCTAACTTACAAACGACTCCTACTTGCAAACGGAAGGAGACAACAGGAAGTGAGATGAAATCTACCCCTAGGAAGGGAAATTCTCTCCTGTAAGAGTTAATATGGGAAAACAATTTCTCCTTTCCACTGAAGCTTTCCAATCCTTGTTCCACAAAAAAACCCAAATTTTCAAAAAACATTTTTCATTGGGACAAAAAAGTGAGGTGAAATCTTCTGAAGAGGAGGAAAGACAGCAAAACAAATGTCACAGGGGTGATAACCCTTCCCTATGTTTTCCAAAAAGCTTAGAAAAGATTTTTTGGCTGGAGCTAAACACGTTAAAAATGTTCAAAATTACAAAGAGATTCTACTTAACAACAAACCTACAGTCCCTGTCTTGTTTGCACCGCCTGTATACTGCTGTTCAGAGTATATAGGGCCTGGTGGCCCCACACCTTTCCTTATTTTAATTTGGGTGCGGGGTTCCCCTTAATATCCATACAAGACCCAAAGGGCCTGGTAATGGACTGGGGGGTACCCATGCCGTTTGTCTCACTGATTTTCATCCATATTGCCATGACCCGACATGACATTAAACCCGCAAGCAGTTTTAAATGAGATTTTTTCCTTTAAAAATGACATTTGGTGCAGGGACTGTTCTAAACATGGGAAACACGCGTCACTTTACAGGCATACTATAGACACCCCCCAGGTACGATATTTAAAGGAATATTTCACTTTTTTTTTTTTTACTTTAAGGATCATTAAAATCACTGCTCCCGAAAAAACGGCCGTTTTAAAAGTTTTTTTTGCATTGATACATGTCCCCTGGGGTAGGACCCGGGTCCCCAAACCCTTTTTAGGACAATACCATGCAAATTAGCCTTTAAAATTAGCACTTTTGATTTCGAACGTTCGAGTCCCATAGACGTCAATGGGGTTCTAACGTTCGTGCGAACTTTCGGTCCGTTCGCGGGTTCTGGTGCGAACCGAACCGGGGGGTGTTCGGCTCATCCCTACTAGTAAGTGTAACAGTTAGACATGCTGTGAAATTAACTGTTTGGGGAGTTAAATTGGTGGGTTTCATTCTGCTTTAGTTGGACTTAAGAGGTTTTAGCTGTCTTACAAGAAGTGTGATGCTGTAAAGAAGAAAGCTGCTACAGACATCACATAAACCCTGATGAATCACCAACCATCATCCATTCTTTTCCCAAATAATCTTGTTAATTAACGTAATGATACAAAGAAGCAGCAACAGACATGACTGAGAGCCCAGAGACAGAAAATGAGGATGAATCATAAAAGGTATACAAGTTTGTCTGACCTCGCTAGGAGCCTTTTTTTATATATCTTTCTTATTAATTATGTCTGCTTCATAGCCCTAAGTGCCTTTATATATAAGTGTGTATTCATGCCAGCCCAGGTATATCCTTTACCTAATGTCTACATTACAGGCCTTATGTATAAAGAGTGTGGTTTAGGCAGGAGCATGCCTGGAGTGCCCATTTTTGCCCCAGAAACATTCAAAAGGCAGTATTGCTTCTGGCAGGCGTTCCTGTTACCACAGCAACCCATCCATAATAAACCAAACAAAAACATTGTTTTCATTTTTTGTTTGGTGGATTGGGTGTGGGTTGTCATGGTAACCGGGGTGCCCCCCAATGATGTTACCAGCTTATGAATGTTTCCAATGATCATCTATACTGTGCTCCTTGGACATTCTGGATGCCATCTCATGTGCAATTTTTTTACACCCGCGCCCCTTCCCTGTGGTGACTAACCGATAATGCTGAGCGGCTGTGTGACATCGGTTGCTAGGATGCAATGCTAGAATTGCTTGCTAGGATGCAGGCGGCTGGGCTCCAGAACATCATTGGGTGGTATGGTACAGGAGCATATAAGGCCAAGTTTCTGAGCTGCAGTGAGGATGGAGTGTTTGGTGTAGACACACCAGTCTCGCCCACGGAGTGCTGCCTAAGGTTTCCCTTATAGTTGCACCCCCCCCTGGGTTTGGAAAAACTTTTCTCCTGGCATTTAGCAACTAGATTTTAACTTGTCTTTCTGCAGACTTTAAGATTAAGAGTTTTGATCAGTTGCTCTAGACCCCAAGAAAATGTATTGTTTGCAAAATTCATAAAGCCCAGACAGGATTTGGCAATTGCTTAAAGCAGAGTTCCAGTCTGGGGGGAAAAAATTAAAAGTCATCAGCTACAAATACTGTAGCTGCTAACTTTTAATACAAGAACACTTACCTGTCCACGGATCCCGCAATGTCGGCACCCCTAGCCGATTCGTCCATTGTTTTCTTGTGCAGGCACCGGCATTGCAAGTAAGGGGAACCAGCCTTCATGCTTCACAGCTGGTTTCCTACTGCGCAAGAGCATGCTGTGCTGCTCTCTCTGAATGGTCCTGCCTTCTTCTGGGATGCACACAGGTCCCAGAAGGCGGGGAGGAAAGGAGGATGGGCTGGACATGATGTAGATAGCCATGCGACGATCTTACTAGGAAGTGGGAGCAGGTATCTGTCAAAACCAGGTACCCGCTCGCCCCGACCAAAAAAGTACCAAACGTGGCAGTGGAGGGCGGGGGGGTGCAAACAAACTTCCCCTTTTGGGTAGAGCTCCACTTTAACAAGATATTGGTTGCCCTTAGCAACCACCAGAATATTTTTTGGTGATGGTTCTCATTCATACTGAAGGAAGATGTTGGTTTTCCAATAGCATGATAGGTGGTATGAAATTTTGTAGAATTCATTAATTTATTATCCAATTGCATGGAAGGAACATGTTGGAAAATGTTACCGTTAATCAGTGGCTGCAGCCAATGAGCTGCAGTGTCATGATCACTTAGTGCCCCTGTTCCTCATTCCAGCACCCGGGTGTTGGCTGTTGCTTTTCCCCTGTCTGTGTTCACCTGTAAGGTGATTGATCTGATCAGTCACCTAATATAAGCAAACCAAACACTCTATCCCTTGCTTGTGATAGACAGTTACCTGCATTGTTCCTGTTCAAGCCTCCCGTTTGTCTGCTTTGCTTTGCTGTTGGCTTTCCCTGTGTATGACTCAGATCGGATATTGCACTATTCCCTGAACTCAGCTTGCCTTATTACCTAGACTGTCATTGGATTGGATATTGGACTATTCCCTGTACTCAGCCTGCCTTTTTACCTGGACCGTCTTAGAACCATGCTATCTGTTTGATAAACTGCAAGAAGTCTGTTGTTTGCTCTGTTCACGTCTGCCCTGGTGTGGTGGCCAGGCACTATAGCATTGTGTATAAGTCCTGGGGGCAACCAAGTACCTGTAGGCCTGCTTGTCTTAAGGGAAAGGTGGCTGCTATAGGTGAAGTACACAGTAGCTAGCTATAGTGTCTGACCACCTGCATTCAGGTAGACGTGACATACAGCCACTGATCAGGGTATTCTGCAGTTTTTTTTTCTTAAATAATCAACCATGTATGGCCAGGTTGCCATTCCCAGTCATGTATCTTAGAGGCACAGTAAGCAAACACTGCTGCCAAACCCATGAATATTTAAGTCTGGTTACATGATGGAAATCTCATGCTAGCATGCCCTTAATATAAGTGATACTTCTTATTGTGTCGTGTGAGCAGCATTCGTCCTCACATCTGACATTCTTAATGTGGTCAAATACGATCTCTACATTAATGAATACTTTGTATAAAAGCTTGCTAGGCAAGAAAGCGCTTTCATTTCATTTCAGCTGCTCATTACTGACCCAGGATGTGGTGAGGAAATGATTAATGTAATTTAAACTAGATGGAAATATGAAAACAGAAGCATATTGTAGCATAATTCATTTTGACATTAAGGAATAGGTCTAATTTCTAGTAGCTGTTCAGCTACAAATGGCAGACTGTCCACCAATACAAAATCTATACCGGTTCTGCCTCCTCACTGTATGATTGCTCTATTCAGATTGGATGTATTAGTGTTATGTTATAAAGCCTAAGACCCCTTTCACACTGAGGCGCATTTTCAGGCGCTTTCACGCTAAATAAATCGCCTAAAAAGCTCCCGAAAACCGATTTCCATTCAAATCAATGAATGCTTTCACACTGGGGCAGTGCACTGGCAGGGCAGTGAAAAAGCCCCTCTTTATTGAAATTAATGGAAAGCTTTTCAAAAGCGTCTTAAAAGGTCTTCAAAAGTGCCTGAAAAGCTCTTCAAAAGCACTCAGTGTTTTACTGGCAGTTTAGAAAAGCCTCAGTGTGAAAGGGGCCTCACTGAATTTTTTTTTAAATTAACTGTATGGTATAGAGCAAGGGTCTCCAAACTTTCTAAACAAAGAGCTGGTTTACTGTCCTTCAGACTTTAGGACGGCCATATCATGGCAAGCGGGAGTGTAAATTTTTCTGGCATCAGTAGGAGTAAACATCACCACATTTGGTATTAGGTTAGTAGCATTGGTATCATAAGGAGGAATAGTGCCCTATTATTAGTGTCAGTGGGAGAAATGGTGCTCCATTGTAGGTGTTAGATAGTAGAACAGTGTCTCGTATCAGTGGGAGGATTAGTGCCCCAAGGGCCGGATAAAGGCAAGCAAAGGGCCATATCTGGCCCCCGGGCCGCAGTTTGGAGACCCCTGGTATAAAGAATTAGTATCACAAGTAAAAATAAATATATGATTGAATAATAAATATAAAGCAAGTATATAACTGATTGACAAAACAACTGATTACAAAATGATACAGGTCTAAGACCTCCTAAGACCTCCTGCTTTTTAGTTCCCTTGCCACCTCCTTCCTTGCTCGCCTCCAAGACATCTTCAAAACCCATCCCATCATCTAGAGATCTGTACACCAATATGTCTGGCTATCTCCTACCCTGTTAGGGATAAAACATAGAGGAAATTAGACATGTGCGGTTCGTTTCGTTCCGAATAAATATTTGGACTCATTTTTAATTATTCGGAGATTCAGATATATCCGAATACCCGAATTACAGTATAAACAAAAACACATTTGAATCGAAAAAAAAAGTTTTCAATTCGGCCGATTCAAAACTTATTGATTTGAGTGTTTTGAATCGAAAAAAATCAGTAAATTCTAAGCAAATTCTAAAAAAGACATAAAACAAATTCCGAATATGAATTCCGAATATGAATCCCGAATTTGAATTCAACCAACATACTGAATTTAACTAAACGAAATAACTATATTATAACTAGATTAACTAATCTAAACAAACCAATTTTTTTTTAGTCATGCACATGTCTAGGGAAAATGTCAATAGCAGCAAAACAAATACTCTTGCACACAAATGTGTTGACCATTCAAAGTTCAGAGTGGATAATATCTTTAGGTCTTGCTGCCCTTCAGGATAGGGGTATCCTAGCAGTCAAAAAAGAGAATGTAAAAAAGAGAGGGCGCACCAGCCTTGTGCATTATCCTTTGATATATTTATTAGAAGAAAAAGTATTAAAAACTACTCACTACTTTCATAAGCCAAAGATTGTTACATTGTGGTTTTCTTTCCATCCTTGTGAGTAGTTTTTAATACTTTTTCTTCTAGGGAAAATGTGAATGCATTGCAAAGATGTACTGCATTTTTTGGCCAAACTCTTTATGTTTATGGCCTATATCTATGGTCATCAATCTCTGTATACATTTTACAATCTCTGTATACATTTTATTCCTCGACTCTAATATTTCTCCGCTAATTTATACAGATGATTATTAACTACATTATAAAATGTTATTAGATGAATCCAGCATATCTTTTGTACTCCAAAAAAGGGGAGCAGAGGGCTTCATTTGACCTGCTTTACCTGCAATATAAATACATCATAAATAGAAATCCCAATGCCAAACAAGTCAGACACAGCTTCAGGACTGTCATCCATGCTCTACCATAAAAATAATCTTCTAACCTCTGCTTGATGTGTGTTTCAAATGCAATGCCCATGTACACAAGCCCTATGCCTGCCTTCTGTTTGCAGCATTGTATGTGTATGTAGCACTCTCCTAGGTAGGTGCTAGGATTAGGTAAATTTAGTTCTAACTCACTGTATCCAGTGAATCTGCATTTCGTTGTTAGGAAAATTTTGTTTTGGTTCACTGTGATCAGTGTGGTTCTGTTGATTGTTCTGGTCTATTCTGTGTTTCAGTGGCTGCAGGATTGACTGATTCCCCCTGGTTAGTTCAGAAATTATTTGGAAGTTAGTGGGCAGGAAGAGTCTAATCAGCAGTTTTATATTCATACAATCCTGACCAATCCCTGTGGAGAAGTGCCCAGATGGCACTGGGAGTCTGTATAAATACTGAGACTGAGAGCAGCATGCTTTTTTTTCCTTTAGGAGGAGATCGCAGCCTAGGGGGGCTGATAGCCCCCTAGGCTATTCTGTCGTGTGCCTGCGGATTGTTGAGGCCTCAGTTGGGCTACCTGGAGGCTTTCCTGAGAGTTTCTGAAGCTGACTAAGGTCTGTCATCTGCGGATTTAGTCTGGTTCCACCGGCTAAAAGTGTCTTAAGGATATTGGAAGGAGGCAACCAATTTTCCAAGCACATTTGTGAAGACAGACTGGTGAAAGAGATCCTAGAGACCGTGTGCTGTTGCCAACCCGCTTGTGCTAGAGTCAGCCTGTTTAGCGGGGACATTGTGTCCGGTGTCCTGAAGCACTCAGTCTATCTATTTCTTAGTGAAAGGACTTTGCTCAGACTGTCCAAAGAAGAAGATTTAAGTGGTTGAAAAGGCTCAAGTTTTTTTGCACTCATTAATTCTATGCATGAATGTAAAAAAAATTCTGCGTGCAGCAGTTCCCCAGCCCCTCCTAATACTTACCCGAGCCCCATCTCAGTCCAGTGATGTACAGGAGAGCAGCGGTTCTTCCGAGTCTCATCCTCCTCATTGGCTAAAACAGCAGCAGGAGCCATTGGTTCATGCTACTGTAAGTCACAGCCAGTGAACAAACAAGGAAAGAGCAGATACAGGGCTGAGCCGTGCTCTGTGTGTGAATGGACACACAGAGCACTGGCTTGGGAGAGAGTCTGCTCAAGTGCCCCCATAGCAAGCTGCTTGCTATGGAGGCACTCAGCAGGAGGGAGGGGCCAAGAGCGCCAATGGGGGACCCAAGAAGATAAGGATCGGGGCTGCTCTGTGCCAAACCACTGCACTGAGCAGGTAAGTATGACGTGTTTATTATTAACCGCTTCCCGACCAGTGCATGATGATGTACGTTGGCACAATGGCACGGGTGGGCAAAAGGGCGTACCTCCCATCCGTCATAGCTGCATGGCGGACTTGATGTCCCCCAGTGGTCCGCGATCATAGCGAGGAGAGGCAGAACATGGAACTGGCTATGTAAACAAGGCATTTCCCTGTTCTGTCTAGTGACATGACAGGGATCTACTGCTCCCTGTCATCGGGAGCAGTGATCTCTGTCATGTCCTAGGTAGCCCATCCCCCCTACAGTTATAACACACTGAGGGAACACAGTTAACCCCTTGATCGCCCCCTAGTGTTTAATCCCTTCCCTGCCAGTGACATTTATACAATAATTAGTGGCTATTTTTAGCTCTGATCGCTGTATAAATGTCAATGATCCCAAAATATTGTCAAATCTGTCCATCGCAATGTTGCAGTCCTGATAAAAATTATTAATTTAATTTAAACTAGATGGAAATATTAAACAGATACATATTGTAGCATAATTCATTTTGACATAGCAGATCACCGCCATTAGTATAAAAAAAAAAAAAATGAATAATAAAAATGCCATAAATCTTTCCCCTATTTTGTAGATCAGGGATATGCAATTAGCGGACCTCCAGCTGTTGCAGAACTACAAGTCCCATGAGGCATAACAAGACTCTGACAGCCACAAGCATGACACCCAGAGGCATGATGGGACTTGTAGTTTTGAAACAGCTGGAGGTCTGCTAATTGCATATCCCGGTTGTAGATGCTATAACTTTTGTGCAAACCAATAAATATACGCTTATTGTGATTTTTTGTTTTACAAAAATATGTAGTAGATTATATATTGGCCTAAAGTGAGGAAGAAATGTGTTTTTTTTATATATTTTTGGGGGATATTTATAAAAAGTGAAAAATTTAGCTTTTTTTTCCAAAATTGACGGTCTTTTTTTTCTTTATGGCGCAAAAAAAAAAAATGCAGAGGTGATCGAATACCACCAAAAGAAAGCTCTATTTGTGGGAAAAAAAAGAACGTCAATTTTGTTTGGATACAACATCACATGACTGCGCAATTGTCAGTTAAAGCGATGCAGTGCCGCATCGCAAAAAAATGCTCTGGTCATTAAGGGGGTAAAATCTTCTGGGGCTGAAGTGGTTAAAAAAAAAAATCTGCCTTTAATATCACCGTCAGCTTAGTCCACTGTTTACTTGTGCAAGGACTTGGCTTAGTTCTTCAAGAGAAAGTTCAGTGTCCTCAAATCATTACTATGGGTTACTGGAGTATCCTCCCACTACTCACTACCTATCTAAGTTATTATTAAAGCATAAGAAAAGCATACCCCTTGATTGGTTAATGAGCCTGAGAAGTGACTGGAACTCTGTGCTTTGCTGCAAGGAAACTGCTGGGAAAAGGGTCTTGACAATTTACATAACAGTTCCTACGGGGGTAGTGCTACATAAATACCTCTGCACTTGTATGTGATTGCTAACAGCTGAATATGTTTATAGCTTCAAACGCCAGTGAAGTGTAAAAACCAAAGCAATATCATAAAGATTAGCACACCTCAAAAGACCAATAAGTCCAAGCATTATTCAATACCACTGCCAAGCAGCTATAGACACCCAAGAAGTACAAGGCATGTGATGGGCAAAGTGCAAAAAATATATGAATAAACTAGTGTAATTTTTACTACTCACTAGTAAACAATAAGACTGCTCTTAATACCCATAAATACTACCATGACTAGTAATCTTTCCCGCTTTCCCTTATCCCCGGTTCCTCCACAGAAGTAAAAAGTGGGGTTAGAAAATTGTAGTTGATACCTAAACTCATCCAACATCACTAAGCTTACAATGAAAGCCAATAAATATTACTGAAATAATCTACTATATCTAAATAAAGCATTGTCCGCAGCTAAAGAACTGATTACAAATATTTTAGCCTCAGGTCATTATTGTGGTCAAACCCAAAATTCTAAACAGAAGGTAGATGTAGTTATTTTGAGGACAGTATCCTGAAGTATCCTGTCTACATATGTAACATTTGCAACATAAACTGTATTGCTTAGAAAATCGTATTCATCACTTTCATATATATCAACTTTTGGTTTTGACTTTTTTTTGCCTTTATCTTCTTGTGTTCAACATTTTCCAACTCTTTTTTTGAAAGTTGAATATTTAGTTACAATTCCTACAAAATATATTCAGTATACTTTTTTGTAATTTTAATCTGTATATTTTCTTCAGGTGTCAGAAGAGGCTCTTCATTCCAAATTGGAAGAACAAGATGGGACTGATGAGGACATGGAGCCATATTTAGTAAGAAGGCTTTCATGTAGGACTATTCATCTACCTCCTTTGGCTTTTAGACTGGCAGAACAAGCAGAATGGGACAAAAAAGGAGATTCTGAAAGTCCACAACGGCCAACTTCACTTGCACTGAGGATACCGCCATTGATCGCAATTACATCTGCAGACACCACAAGGTAGGGCATGGATTTTTTAAATGTTTGATAAATTGCTTCTACTTTCAATAAAAGCATTAAATTTGTTTTGGACATATTTGGCCACTACTTTGTGCTACATTGAGTGCTATTACCTTTCCACGTATTTACACTATAGACTGGGAGTAGCAATTCCAAGTTTATTCTGCTATACTACCTTCTGGTTAAAAAATTTTGTTATAGCTTTTCCAGTTTTATGAACACATCACATCCGAGAGTGTTACAGTAGTCCTCCAAGAGCTTGTAAACAATAATTGATGTTGCTAACAGGGTTTTGCTGGGTACCCAATGTCGTGTATGGTTTTTATCCCTTTCATGACTAAGCCTATTTTTGAAATTTGGTGTTTACAAGTTAAAATCCATATTTTTTGCTAGAAAATTACTTAGAACCCCCAAACATTATATATATTTTTTTAGCAAAGAATCTAGAGAATAAAATAACGATTGTTGCAATATTTTTTATCACACGGTATTTGTGCAGCGGTGTTTTAAACGCAAATTTTTGGAAAAGTGACACTTTCATGAATTTTAAAAAATCCAAACAGTAAAGTTACCCCAATTTTTTTGTATAATGTGAAAGATGATGTTACGCCGAGTAAATAGATACCAAACATGTCATGCTTTATAATTGCACGCACTCGTGGAATGGCGACGAACTACGGTACCTTTGAATTTCCATAGGCGACGCTTTAAAAAAATTTTACGGTTACCAGGTTTGAGCTACAGAGGAGGTCTAGGGCTAGAATTATTGCTCTCACTCTGACGATCGCGGCGATACCTCACATGTGTGGTTTGAACACCGTTTACATATGCGGGCGCGACTTCCGTATGCGTTTTCTTCGCTGCGCGAGCTCGCGGGGACAGGGGCACTTTAAAAAAATTTTTTTTTTTTTTTTTATTTAATTTATTTATTTTTGTACTTTATAAATTGTGTTTAAATTTTTTTTTTTTTTTTTTTACTTTTATTGCTGTCACAAGCAATGTAAACATCCCTTGTGACAGTAATATGTGGTGACAGGTACTCTTTATGGAGGGATGGGGGGTCTAAAAGACCCCCCATCCCTCCTTTACACTTCAAAGTATTCAGATCGCCGAAAACGGCGATTCTGAATACTGTGTACTTTTTTAAATTCGGCGCCATTGGCAGCCGAGTAAACGGGAAGTGACGTCATGACGTCGCTTCCGCATTTACAAGAAGAAGGCTGGAACGAAGCCGCTGGCAGCTTCGTTCCAGTCCGCCCCCAGCCGCCGAAGGCGGCGGGAGGCGGCGGGAGGGGGGGGATGTCCCCTCCCGCTCCTCCGGTATAACAACCGAGCGGCTTTTAGCCGCATCGGTTGTTATATACGGGTAGCCGATCGCCCGCTGAAAACAACGGTACCGGGATGATGCCTGCAGCTGCGGGCATCATCCCGGTATAACCCCGGAAAGCCGAGGACGCATATATGCGTTCGGTCGGCGGGAAGGGGTTAAAAAATCCAGGAAATATTCTTCTTATAGCATTTTTGCTGTTGTGCTTGGTCTATGACAGGGGAGCCGAGCCTTTTGAGGAGCGAGGGCCACTTTATCGACTTGGTAACCAGTCGCGGGCCACAATGAGCGTAAAGGGGGGTGGCAGGTCTGTGTCCACTCTGCATATGTAGAGCAGACACGGATGCAACCCCCTTCTGTTTTTTTAAGGAGATCAGATTGCAGATAGGCGGGTGTAAACAGACACAAGTCCATTTATATCTGCCGCTCTATACAGGTGAATGGAGAGTCCATTTGAGTCCACCTGAAAAACAGACAGGCAGATCCGATCAGACCGATCATGTGAAAGGCGCCTAAGGCTGCTTTCACACTGATGCACAGCGGTTTACCTGCTCCTCTACTGACCTCAATCTTCACTTCTTCCTCAGGATTCCTGCAGCTGGCTGGTACTGCTGGTGGGTACTGCTGACAGGTGCTGGTACTGCTGGCTGGTACTGCTGGGGGGTACTGTTGGCTGGTACTGGTACTGCTGGCTGGTACTGGTACTGCTGACTGGTACTACTGGCTAGTACTGCTGGTGGGTACTGGTACTGCTGGCTGGTACTGGTACTGCTGACTGGTACTGCTGGCTAGTAGTGCTGGTGGGTACTGGTACTGCTGGCTGGTACTGGTACTGATGACTGGTACTGCTGGCTGGTACTGATACTGGTGGCTGGTACTGGTACTGCTGGCAGGTACTTCTGGCTGATACTGGTACTGCTGGTTTATACTGCTGGCTGGTACTGATGATTGGTACGGATGGTATGTACTGGTACTGCTGGCGGGTACTTCTGGCTGGTACTGGTACTGCTGGTTTATACTGCTGGCTGGTGCTGATGACTGGTATGGATGCTGAGTACTGGTACTGCTGGTGGGTACTTCTGGCGGGCACTGGTACTGATGACTGGTACTACTGGCTGGTATTGCTGGTTGGTACTGGTACTGCTGGCTGGTACAGGTACTGCTGGTTGGTACTGGTACTGTTGGTTGGTACTGGTACTGCTGGCTGGTACTGATACTGCTGGTTGGTACTGGTACTGCTGGTTGGTACTGGTACTGCTACTGCTGGCTGGTACTGATACTGCTACTGCTGGCTGGTACTGGTACTGTTGGTTGCTGCTGGTACTGCTGGCTGGTACTGCTGGTTGATACTGATACTGGTGGCTACTGTCCCAGATCGCGGGTTCCTGTGTCCTGATCTGCTATCCCCAAGCATAATTGTCACAGAAGCATGCAGCTGCAGTAGAGAGCAGAGCCGATTCTTCCTGTCACAGGCGGAGTACATTTGGTATCACTCCGCCTGTGAAGGAGCCGGCGCTATACAGGAAGCATTGGCTCTGCTTCCTCTAGCGGCGGCTCCATTCTTCGCACTAATGCTCGGAGATGGCGGGTCGGGAACCCACGATCTGGGCTTGCCGACCCGCCATTTTAGAGCAAGACATGGCAGGCCACATGATGTTATCTGTATTATTTGTGAGTTTTCTATTCCAGATTGAAATACGCTGGTTTTAATATGTAAGACTAAAAAAAATATGTAAGAACTAAAATGGAATGAGTTGATGTGTTTGGTGTATATGCAAGCTCGGACTGGGACAAAAAATAGGCCCGGGCATTTTAGACCAAGCAGCCAATTCTTCCAGGGCCCCGGGGGGAGGGTTTAGGCATTTGGGGGGGGGGGGGATGGTGACTTGATATTTACAGTGTCGGTCCTCCACACTGTAATGTAAAGGGGCACTGTGATATAAAGGAGACTGCATTGTAAAGGAGCACTGTAATGATTACAGTGCAGTTCCCTTTATATCACATTACCCTTGCGATCATGCCCCCCCATTCTCTCTCTAATCACAGTGCCCCCTTTTACTCTCTGCTCACTGTGCAGATCTCCAGCTCCTCTCAGAACTATTTAGAATATGGTTTTATTAGGTTGTTATTTAGCTCTGTACTTACTATATTCAGGTCTGCCACTGATATTTATCAGGGCGGTTTTCACATGTCCCCACATAGCACATTCATGCCTATTTCCTTTTTGTATTGTGCTGATGTTTGGTGGACACTATATATCACATGCGTCTCTTTGCGATTTGTTGTTATCACTTAGGAGACGCATGTATTTTGATGTCTTCCATACAAATATTTTTATTCCCTTTTTCTATGGTGTCAGTTTTTTAAACGTGGTTACTTTTTGCTCTACATACATGTATTTGTATTGCTGTTCACAATGTTTTTAGTTTTGCTTGTCAAGCTAAAGGGAGAGCTCATCACACCACCCTACACCTGTGTGGGGTGGGAGTGTCCTCTACTTAGAGGTTCGGTAGATCAGTCTACCTTTGGGTCTTGAAGAAGTGCAATGTATGTGTGAAATGTCGTCACCCCTTGATCCGTTGTTTTAGTCCTGGTGGCAGTCTTTCAATAAACCTGTTGGACGGATGTTGGTGTGCAGTTAATTTTTTTCACTCAGTCTACATGTTCACGGTTGCGAGCCTGAGCTAACACCCAGCCCTTCCTTTTTGGTGGATTATATTACTTACCTGAAGCAGCGATCTGTCTAATTTCTCTGGTCGCGGTCTGTGTTAGCAGTCTCTGGACCGCGGTTGCCGCTTACCGCCTGCTATGTGGTCCGGCCATCAACAGGCCACGGAACCAGGCGACCCCGGCCCACTGGGCAAATGCACCCGGCTTTACTTTACTGTCAGCACCTACACCTTCTCTTAATACTCCACCCTCCTTCCTGCATAAACCCCCATCCCAAACACACTTACTCACACCTATTCTACCATTTAGCCAGCAGCACCCCTCTCCCCACTACCAGCACACCCTCATGTCCCACTCACACCACTGCACTTCTTGCTGACCCCCATCCTCTCCACTGTGCCTGACCCCCAACCCGCCTACAATTGCACACGCATGCCAGCTGCTAGCCCCCACAATGAACATTGCCCTGTATCCCACCACCCTGCTAGTATATATATTATATTCACACACACACAGACATATATATATATATATATATATATATATATATATATATATATATATATATATATATATATATATATAAGAAGATTTTTAAACAGCATGAAAAGTCTATTTTAATTGAGAACCAAGCTTATGTTTACAGGTACAACAGAGACCAAGCTGTGAACATGAATTACTAATAAAAAAAAAAAAAACTTGTTCATTTTTGGAAAGCCCATCCCTTTTAGAAGACTTGAATGCATACCAATTGAAATGGGTTCCATTGTTACAACACAAAAGTGTTGATGTCACAGTTTTGTACAGGTGTATGTGTAGCTACAAAGACCTAAGAACATTTTTTTCCCCTTACTGTTACCCTGGGAACACCATACATAACAATTCACTGTAAACATCATATAGGTTATCTGATATTGGTGATTGGGTAAAAGAATGGCGCAAAACATTCTTTGTGTCTAAAATTGCCAGATAATATTACCCCAGTACAATGTCAAAATAAAAAAATCTATCCTATCTATGAGTAAAATGAGTAAATACTTGCTGCATGACTGGTCATAAACAGTATGGTGTCTCCCTGAGAACAAAAAACTAAATGACCTTGAGTCAACAAAACCTACGGTGTAAATTGCCCAGAGTGGGGTCAGAAAATTGCAGTGGGGAGGAAAGTGGAAAGCTAAAGTCATTTTTACCTGTCAGTGTCAAGCTCTACTTTACATTACCAATGTTGACCTCACCTTTTGAAAATGACAGTTCAATTGCTATGATACTGTTGCTAACACTTGAATGCTTACTAAGTAAAAAGAGCCAAAAGAGGTATAGAAATAAAAAAAAATTGAGTTTTTCTGACACAAATTTACAGCATGCTTATTCTGGGTCTGTGACTCAAAAGCATTTCCGCCATGTTTTTTCCTAAATACAGATGACTTATTATTTAGGTTGACACCATACAGGTGTGACAGAGTACATGTACATTCCCGTGTATCACGTGTAGGGCAACTTAATAATTTCAATGAGATGCCCTATGCGTGACAAATGCGCAAAAGAAGTCTCTGACACTTTCCCAAAATCGCGCCAAGCTAAAATACATGGTGCTGACACACCATGTGGTTTGGCGCAAGTGTTTACATGCGTCTGCTGTATGGAGTTTTAGTGCTTATCAAGAAAACATGCAATTTTGCAACAGTTACATTTTCTTTTCAATTAGTTTTTATTGAACAGTATTGCAAGTTACGTTGGTTCAATCATTAAATCGTCATGTACAGTATACAATATTGCTCTAGATTAACAAGTGCTTTTTTTTTTTTAATCAAACAAGGTTTTATTGAATAATTGGTGCATACATAGAATGGTTACGTTAGCATGTTGACATTGTAACAGTGTAACAATTATCATAACTTAGATAAAGATAACATTAAATGCAAACATATCTAACCCTTATTAATATTCCAGGTATATATATATTTGGCTTGTATAGACTATCTACCCATACTTGTATCTATTAAATCACTCTGTGATTATATGATTATGTTAGACACGGGTAGAGGATTCTTGGAGCCATCTGTCTCAGATCTTGTTGTACTTAGCTGGGCAACCCCTATTAATATATATACATTTCTTGTACGGCAATGTATTATTTATCTCCACCTTCCATTCCACTATTTTAGGAGGCTCTTTTCTCATCCATTTTCTGGCTATAACCTTTCTTCCTGCAAAGAGTGTTTCAGACAAAAAGGTTTTTGTGTATTTGTCTGTTGTGTCTGGAACTATACCTAGGAGGCACTGTTTAGGGTCTAGAGCCAGAGGGGAGCCCATTGTGTCGTGAAAAAATGCTACAATTTATTCCCAAAAGCCTTTTATCTTAGGGCATGCCCAGAGTAAATGGAAAAAAGTGCCCGTCTCTCTCTCACACAGCTGACATGTGTGCGCTTATATCTTGCCACTCTGAGGGGTGTGAGATATGCCCTGTGTATAATGTAGAGCTGTGTCAAACGATCTGAAAGTTTAGGAGATACAGTTTTGCAGGCCTCCAATACCTCACCCCACTCCTCATCCTCCACCGGCCCTACCTCTCTCTCCCATCTCGGTTTAAGATCATATGCAATTTTAGTAGCTACAGGGGTTAAAAGCAAGTTATAGAAAGCTGAGATCAATTTATGGGAGTCTGTGCTTTTAATTATAGCTATTAGAACATTAGGTGCGGGGCCAGGACAAGAATCAGGGAATTGTGATTTTATCGCATGACGGATTTGTAAGAATCTAAAGAACATCTGATCCTGAATTGTAAATTCTTCTTTAAGTAGGTCAAAGGTTTTAGGTTGGCCATCTTTCAATATATGGTGTAGATAAAATATTCCCTGTATGGACCATATAAATGTGCCATTTATTTTGTTAAACTCCTGGAGATTTTTATTGTGCCATAACGGCGTGTAGTCATTAAACTGTGAAATGTCAAGTCTGGAAGCTGCTAGGTTCCATATTTTCCTATAGTGGTACAGCATGGTGTATCTTCCCTCCCCCAGCTCCATCCCACCCAAATCCGCCGCTATTGCATATATCGGGTCTTTGGTGTGTTGCGCCCATTTCGGGTATAGGAGCTTGAGGAATCTCTCTCTGTCAGTTTTGTCTAGATGGAAAAGCTGGGATAACTGTGCTGCTATGTAGTATAGGTTAAAATCAGGTAGGGCCGTGCCCCCAAGATCAGTCGGGTTTTTGAGGGTTTGCCATGTTAGTTTATGCCTATTATTACCCCAGACAAATTCATTTAGAAGGGATTCTAGAGATTTAAAATGTTTCAGTGGCAAGTAGACAGGGGTGTGCCATAGAACATAAAGTATTTTGGGTAGTAGGATCATTTTGATTAAATTTATGCGACCCCAGACTCCTAATGGTAATTTGGACCAGACCCTTGTTTTATTTTTAACTATGGAAATGAGAGGATCTATATTTAGGGACACATAATCTGCAGGGGATCTGGTTATATACACCCCCAAATATTTAATAACATCCGTTCTCTGTAGTGGGAGCCTGGCTTGGGACTCTGGGGGTGGGAAGCTGTCAATTGGTAGGATTTGGGATTTATCCCAATTAATTTTCAGACCTGAAAATACTCCAAATTGTTCTATCGTGCGGAGTGCATTGCATAATGATGGGCCTTAACGAGTGCTTTTTAGCAACTTAAGCAATCAAAACACAGACAGAAAGGTTATCACTATAAGTTTTCCCCAATTGGGGGATTTTTTTTTTTTTTTTGTAAAACGTAAGGGTTACTTGAAGAAAAGGGGGGTTACAAGAAGAAAAATAAAGGAAACAAGCATAACAAATCAGAACACCAAGATTAAATGGCTCCAAGAGACCAGATCCTGTATGGCCACAAATTATGTCTCCTTTATCGGGAATTCATAGAGCCAACAGTTCCAATTATTGTAAAATATTTGTGTAGAATCCGTACTATAGGCTAGTGGCCATTCATATTGGACAGAATTTTGTACTTTTTTGATAGTTTCTGACACATTAGGGGGTTTATTAGTTTTCCAGAAAATTTAATTGTTTTGGAATTTTGTCTAATGTTTGATGTAGGAGCGCCATCTCCAGTGTTGGAGAGATAAAGTAGCCCGTGACCTTTGAGATTAGGGAGAATACTCTATTCCAGAAGCTGCAAAGGCATCTGCACTTCAAGAATACATGGAATAAAGTCCCTGTGCCTCCGCATCCTCTCCAACATTCAGCCTTGAAGTTGGGGACGATTTTTGCTAACTTAAGGGGGACAAGATAGCTTCTGTTTATCATTTTTAGGAAGTTATCCTAGTGATTGACACACCTTCATGACTTAAAAGGTAGTTCCCCTAGCTTGTTTCCATTCCAAGTAGCTAAAAGTAGTGCCTAGAACTTTTTCGCATGCCAACATTGGAGCTGTTTTGGTACTACTATCATCAGGTTGTAGCTGGGCATAGAATCTTGAGATGGACCTTATATCTCTTCTAGTAAGTAAATGTTTTACTTGTAGGGTCTCATACTGGTTATATTGTGGGTTTACTACATTAATGTCTTTAACATATATTGTCTCATGAGAGAACCAAGGTCGTATTTTTATGGAGGGTATTATATACTCTAATACTGGGACAGAGGCAATAATTTGGAGATTTGTGGTTTTATTTATATGACTTTGATGGCTTGCGTTCTAGGCTCCCACAGATGCCTGGATCGCAGGGATATTGGGCATATTTACTGGGAGGCCAGTTCTGGAGGCTAGTAATAAGGAGATTAGGTCTGAGGAGTCCGTTGAGATTTTTTCCAGCGTGACTCAATGTCGATCGGAAGGAGAATCGAACCAAGCGTGTAGTTGTTCTAACAACACTACTTTATGATAGATTTACAATGCTGGGAGGCCCACCCCCCCATTTTGTTTAGGCTTTATCAGCGTCAAGAATGTAATTTTTGGAATCTTTCCCTGCCAGATAAAACTTTTAAGAAGGGCGTTAATCTTCTGGAAAAAACTTGTTGGTATTGTGATGGGAATTGTTCTAAAAAGATAAAGGATCTTAGGGAGTTCTATCATTTTAAGTGCTGCTATACGGCCTAGCCAGTTAGGTTCAAACTTTGCAATGTGTAGGGTATTCTGAGAAATTGTTTGTATGAGCGGCAGAAAGTTAGCCTTATATATATTTATATTGACTGAAGGAGACATTAGGACTATCCCTAAGTAGGGTAATCTACCATGTGCCCAGGTGTAGGAAATTAGTTTTTTAAAGGAATCTAGAAGTAGTCTGGGAATGTTTATTGGTAGGACAGTAGACTTAGTGGTGTTTAGTTTATAATATGAGATTTTACTAAAATTATTAATAATAGCTTGGACTGCTGTTAAGGAAGATTTTGGGTTAGTGAGGGTGAGGACCACGTCATCGGCAAACAATCCTATTTTATGTTGCTGGCCTGCTACTGTGATTCCATGGACCTCTGGATTGTTTCTAATTGATTTAGCAAGGGGCTCCCTTACTAAAATGAAAATTAGGGGAGACAAGGGACACCCCTGCCTTGTATCATTAGAAATTTGGAAAGCTTCAGACAGGGCATTAGATGTATAGATATTTGCGGATGGGTTAGAATACAGTGCAAAGATAGCAGACAGGGCGAATCCTTTAAGTCTGAATTTGCTCAGGGTAGCTTGTAGGTAGCCCCAATGCACCCTGTCAAATGCCTTTTCGGCGTCAAGGAACGTTGTTGGTGTTTTGTGCAATTCAGCAATACGTATAAGATTAACCACTTCAATACAGGGCATTTTCACCCCCTTCCGGCCCAGACCAATTTTCAACTTTCAGCGCTGTTACACTTTGAATGACAATTGCACGGTCATGCAACACTGTACCCATATGAATTTTTTTTTTCCCCCACAAATAGAGCTTTCTTTTGGTGGTATTTGATCACCTCTGTGTTTTTTATTTTTTGCGCTATAAACAAAAAAAGAGCGTCAATTTTGAAAAAAACACAATATTTTTTCATTTTTGCTATAATAAATATCCCATTAAAATTTTTTTTTTCCTCAATTTAGGCTGATATGTATTCTTCTACATATTTTTGGTAAAAAAAATCGCAATAAGCGTATATTGATTGGTTTGCGCAAAAGTTATAGCGTCTACAAAATAAATTTCTGGCATTTTTATTGTTATTTTTTTTTACTAGTAATGACGGCGATCTGCGTTTTTTATCGTGACTGCGATATTGCGGTGGACACCTCAGACACTTTTGACATTTTTTTGGGACCATTCACATTCATACAGCATTTAGAGCTATAAAAATGCACTGATTACTGTGTAAATGTGACTGTCAGGGAAGGGGTTAACACTAGGGGGCGAGGAAGGGGTTAAATGTGTATCATAGGGAGTGATTCTAACTGTAGGGGGAGGGGACTCACAAGGGGAGGAGACTGATCGGTGTTCCTCTGTACTAGGAACACACCATCGGTCTTTTCTCCTCTGACAGGACGTGGATCTGTGTGTTTGCACACACAAACCCACGGTCCTGCTGTATTCACGGGCAATTGCGGGTGCCCGGCAGACATCGTGGCCGCCGAGCATGCGCATCGGGTGCCTAGTGACGCGGCGCGTGTCCCCTAGAGGCTCACAAAGTAAAAGACGTCATATGACGGTGGCCCGGAGGGACAAAGGGTTCCTGCCGCCGTCATATCACTATGCGCGGTAGGGAAGTGGTTAAGCATGCGGCGGGTGCCATCTGGGGCCTGTGTACCCTGAACAAATCCCACTTGATCTGACTTAACTAGTTTTGGGGTAATAATCGCCATTCTATTCGCTAATATCTTCGCATAGATCTTAAGATCTGATTTTAACAATGATATGGGGTGGAAATTTTGTGAGCAATTTGGAGTTTTTCTTGGTTTTGGTAACGTCACTATTGTGGCTCATAGCATTTCTGAGGGGAAGGAGGCGGTGGATGCTGATAGGTTGAACAATGTATTCATGTGAGGTGTTAGTACATCCTGAAAAGCTTTATAGTATTCAGCAGTGAACCCATCAGTGCCTGGTGATTTGTTATTTTGGTAGTGATTTTATGACAGCTAGAATCTCATCATTTCTAATAGGGGAAAAGCTTTGATTTCCTTTTTAGATATCTTTGGAAGAGATACAGAGTCTAAGAAGTTAGATATTAGTGACTCAGAGGGTTGAGGGGTCGAAGGGTCATTAGCTAAATTATAAATGTCCTTATAGTATTTGTGGAAGGCATTGGCGATATGCTCAGGGTGGAATACTTTAGTTTGGGATTCAGGATCAATAATAGAAGCTAATTTGGATTTAATTTGTCTTTGTCTGAGATAATTGGCTAGAAATTTTTCTGCTCTATTGCCCTGGGAGTAGTGTAAGGCTTTAAATATCCTCAGGGCTCTCTCATGGTTTTTTTCTAGTGGGGGTTAAATTGGTTTCTGTAACTATTCAGTTCTTGTAAATTGTCCTCTGCCAAAGTTGACTTATGTTGAGATTCAAGCTGTTTAATTCATAACATCAAATCAGACATAGTATGGAGTCTACGCCTTTTTTCCTTGGCTGCCATTTGTATCAATAGGCCTCTAATAAAGGCCTTGTGTGCACACTAGACTGAGGAAAAGGATACTTCTGGTGTGATGTGTATTGATTAAAAACATTTTTGAATTTTTTCCTTTAGTTCCTTTTTAGTTGGCAGCATCGAAAAAAGGTTTACATTATTACGCCACATTTAAGTAGGCCTCAAGGCGTTTAGTTCTGTAACATATATTGAAATGGGAGCATGATCCGACCAAAGAATAGAGTGCATGTTTGCTGCGGACACTCTAGACAATAATTGTAGGTCTGACACAAAAAGGTCAATTCGTGTGTAAATCTTATGGGGAGCCGAGTAATATTTATAATCCTTTTCTGTAAGATTAAGGCAACGTCATATGTCATATAGGTCTTTGCTGTGTAGAACGAGTTGCAGCATGGGACGGGTCAGTGTCTTAGCGGTGGAGTCCAGTTTATGATCCACAATAGCATTAAAATCCCCACGAATAAGGGGCGATCCTTTGTGACTCTGTGCAGGAAAGCAATTTGGTGTGTTTTAGGGGAGCATATATTTGCTATGGTGTACGTGATGTTATTTATGTCACATACTAGAAGAATGTATCTTCCATTTTGGTCTAGTCTTGATCGCTATCAAAGTTCTTCTCTTTTTTACGTTAGCGTTTGCTGTGAATATGTGCGGAAACAGCCTATGTGAACATTTGGGAGGTTTGGTAGCCGAGAAGTGAGTCTTGTATACAAATAATGTCTCTATTAAGATTTTTTGCCTCCTGCCAAATTGTTTTCTGCTTGTAATGGCTTTTGAGCCTATGGGCGTTTAATGAGACCATTTTAAGAATCATTGCTCAAAGTTATAGTGTGACTAGTACCTGGTAGCTGGGATCTTCTTCGTGTCATCCAGTGTCGTAGACATATTGGGCAGGTCGGTTGTGGATCTGAATTTCTCTTGGAGGTGTGCTTGGCATAGATGGTGTCAACAAAAAATTGAGAGAAGATAAACATAAACAAAAAAGATAAGGCATAAAAAAAGTGACAAGTCATCTGAAGCAGTAACTACTGCTTTTTAGGGTGGGGGTATCGGCTCTTCGGAACCACAGGGTTCCCTTAAATCTCACTTAGGAGCCTACCAGCCATAAGGTAACATAATTGACTTATTCAGCCTGCAGCTGTGTTCCACAAGGGATCGACTTTTGCCGGTGAGGCACCCTCTGGTTGGCTTTTGTGCTCAGCGGGCAGCAGGCCCCATTGCTCCACCAAGTGCATAACAGTTCCCTTTTTAGGACAAGCTGATATGACTAGAATTACCCTATAAAGAATCTTTTATGGTTTTAAATGACTAAAGATGCTTACTTACATCTGATTTACTTATACTTTTATTATTGTCTTAATCTCTAATCTGTTCCTTGAAAAAGAAAAGTAGTAGTCACAGAATTTTCAGCTGTATTTAATTTGATACATGCACTGCACACTATTGAGAACCTGAGCTGTAATTGGGCTTAAATGCCAGCTTCCTAGTTCCTTAAAAGCCAACAAATCCCTAAGAGGTTAACCTACATATATGCATTCACATTGATCCAAAATGTCATCGGTCTAGTTAAAAAATATACACAATATAATTTACCCTTTATCCATGAAACTTCAAAGAAAGCATAGGGACTATGATGCTGCATGCTGGCTGACCACATTTTGGATCCCCCAGCTGCTTTGTTTGCAAGCATAAGCCGATGGGGAAGAATCTGCCATTTAGCTGCAAAAGTAGTACAGGTGCACCACTTTATTTGTAGGTTTATTGCATCCCTCCAGCATGCTAATTAAAATAATTGCTTATTTGTAATATACCCTTTAAGAATTATTAAAAGACTGCTCCCCAATGACTGGTATTTTTAAATAGAATTTTTGGATTGTCCCTTATGCCATTTTTTACCAAAAGCTTGCAAATTAGCCTTAAAAAAGTCAGAAAAGAATTACAAGATTCAGCTTTCATAGACTTCTTTCTTTTACTCAAATTTTATTGAAATTTTTCCAATACAGTAAGAAAGACAGGAAAAAAGAAACAGTATAAAAACAAGTGTAGCCATAAAATAGCAATACATCATGAGTGAATAATGCTCTCAATACTCAAAATGACAGCGGCAGCAGCCTTTCACTATAAACAAACATGAATAAGGTAAGACTTGCCAAGCATCAATTTATAAGAGCAAGTGGAACGTCTAAAACATAGTGGTCCTTTGTTCGCAAATCTTAACAATATCATGCAATCCATACCTCTGGTGTGCTAACGCCTCTGTAGTCTAGACCAGTGGTTCTCAACCTCAGTCTTCAAGTACCCCCAACGGTCCATATTTTCAGGTTTTCCTTTACTTTGCACAGCTGCTTTAAATCAATATCAATGACGTGGTATTGATAAGAGCTATTTTATCTAAGGGAAGTTCCCAAAACATGGCCTGTTTGGGGTACTTGAGGACTGAGGTTGAGAACCACTGGTCTAGATGGTGGATATGAGCAGAAAGCTTGGCACAAAAAAATAAATATTAATAAAAGCCTCAGCCTTCACTGTTCAGCCAGAGCCTACTGGAGCTCAAACAAAATGGGGAGAAAGCACATAGAGACAAGAAACAGAGACGATTGAGAAAGGGGAAAGGAAGAGGAAAGGGGAGTAGAGAAGAAGGGAATTGGCAACCCCAGGGGTTTGAGACTTGACCACTTAGAACCTCACAATTCTAGAACTTGGGAGGTCATTTGAGAAGGTGGAAAATGGTCTATCCACGGTTGCCAAGTCCCTTGAAATTTGTCATATTTGTCCTCCAGGATCAACGTCAATCTTTCGTTAATGAGCGTGCCTTGAACCTGATTTTTAATCTCTTCGAAGCTAAGAAGCGGCATTTTTTGTCGCCATAAAAATGTGAGTAATTAGAGAGCGCTCCTGATGGGTAACATCAGAGATAGGTTTATATAAAAGTGCTTCCCATGTATCTTTCCGTAAATTCACATGAAGAACTGTATCGACCAATGTGTATACCCTAATCCATAACCTCTGGACCTTGGGACAGGTTCACCATATACGTTTCATGTCGCCCAAATCTGTCGGCTTTCATAGACTTCAATAGTGTTTGAGTTCACAAATTGTTTCATGAACCAAACCCAGGCCAGTGCACTCATTACTCCTGCAGCAGGAACACCTTATCCTGGTTTAATAAAACAGAAAACAATGTAATGACAATGTACTGTATATGCCTCAGCATACATGTTTGGAACAGTGGGCTCACAAGTTCAGTAGAGTTGAGCACACATGCATTATGTTAACTGTGCTATTGCAAGTAATTATCAATCTACCACAAAAGAGCTGGCTAGCAGGGATTTTAGAACCAAAAACCATTTTACACTATTGAATACATTTTTTTAATGATAGGTACTTTTAAATAGTTTTTAATTATTTAAGCCTGCAAAATGTCCATTAGAGCAACTTAAGGATTAGATCCGGACAACAATGAAATAAATCAGTGAAATGTTGAGATCCAGCTAAAGTCTAAACGTTTGTCAATTTGCCCGAATTTGTTTTTTTTTTGTTTGCTGGGAGGGTCTGTTCCTAAAGCCTGCTTTATTTATCACCAATTAGATTCAGCCAAAATCAAGCTTGTTCTGAGACCCAAGTTCCCCAAAGGGAAAGGATTTATTTTTCCAGACATTGGAAATTGTTTATTTCACTGATGTGAATATATTGGGGAGAAGAAAAAAATCTCAGAGTTTAAAACACAACTAAACTCTCCCAATTACCCAATTAACATTAATTATTATTAATCCTTATGCTGCTAGCACTTGTAAATAGATAGAAAGGTATATTATATTTACCTGTTTTAACCACCTGCCACCAGTATAACGTAGATATACCGCGGCAAGGTGGCACTGCTGCGCCGGATCATGTACTAGGTACGTGATTTCAACACTTCCGGGTCTGGGGCACATATGTGCGCCGCCAGCGACCCACTCCTGCTGTAATTAGACACAGCGGAGCTGATCTGCGGGTACCACAGACTCGATGTCTGCTGGCACCCACCAATCATTGGGCAGCGAGCCAGAATGGTGGTCTGCCTATGTAAACAAGGCAAATCGCCGTTCTGTCAGTAAAGAAAGCATGGTTCCTGTAAAGCAGGAACATGGATCCATGGCTTCCCCTAGATAGAGCACCTCCCACACAGTGCACAAACACTGGCTAGGCACACAGTTAACCCTTTGATCGTCCCTGATGTTTAAACCCTTTCCCAGCCAGTGTCATTGGTACAGTGACAGTGCATATTTTTAGCATTGATCACTCCATTAGTCTCACTGGTTCCCAAAAATTATCAAAGTGTCAGTTAGTGTGCTGACTGTCCGCCGCAATATTGCAGTGCTGCTATAAGTTGCTATTAGCCACCATTACTAGTAAAAAAAAAAAAAATATCCCAAACAAATCAATATACGCTTATTGGCATTTTTTTTACCAAAAAATATGTAGCAGAATATATATTGGCTTAAATTGATGAAAAAATTAGATTTTCTTCATCAATTGGCTGATTAGCAATTTTTGTTACCAAGCAATTGAACGGGTGTACCTAATAAAGTGGCTGGTGAGTGTATATCAAGGAGACATGGATGAATGGGCAAGTTTCCTTTGAATATAAAAAATAAATTAAACAGTGCTTTATTTTGGTGGTATTTGATCACCTCTGTGGTTTTTATTTTTTGCACTATAAACAAAAAGACCGAACATTTTGAAAAAGAAAATGTTGTTACTTTCTGCTATAAAACATATCCAACTAAAAAAAATGAAAAAAAAAATCAAATTTCTTCATCAGTTTAAGCCAATATGTATTCTGCTACATATTTTTGGTTACAAAAATCCCCATAAGCGTATATTGATTGGTTTGCGCAAAAGTTATAGCGTCTACAAAATAAATTTATGGCATTTTTATTGTTATTTTTTTTTTCTAGTAATGGCGGCGATCTGCTATTTTTTTATCGTGACTGCGATATTGCGGTGGACACTTCAGACACTTTTGACACTATTTTGGGACCATTCAGATTTATACAACGATCAGAGCTATAAAAATGCATTGATTACTGTAAATGTAAATGTGACTGGCAGAGAAGGGGTTAACACTAGGGGGTGATCAAGGGGTTAATTATGTTTCCTAGGGAGTGATTCTAACTGTAGGTGGCAGGGACTCACAAGGGGAGGAGACCGATCGGTATTCCTCTGTACTGGGAACACACCATCGGTCTCCTCTCCTCTGACAGGACGTGGATCTGTGTGTTTAAACACATAGATCCACCATCCTGCTGTATTCACGGGCAATCGGGGGTTCCCATCGGACATCACGGCCGCCGGGTATGCGCATCGGGTGCCTAGTGACACGGCAGGCGCGCGCGCCCCCTAGTGGCTCACAAAGTAAAAGACGTCATATGACAGCAGCCCGGGGGACAAAGGGTTCCTGTCAACCTCATATCACTATGCGCGGTAGGGAAGTGGTTAAGTTTGCGGCGGGTGCCATCTGGGGCCTGTTAAACATCAGGGATGATCAAAGGGTTAACTGTGTGCCTAGCCAGTTTGTGGTGTTTAGATACAGTTAGGCTTACCTGTAGGTACAGTAAATATCTCCTAAACTTGCAGTGTGAGATACTAACACTGGTTGCAGCCAGTGCTGTAATTGGCGCATGCGCTGTGACCTGTGCCGTCCCTTTAGAGCTCTGTGCCATAAACCGTGGCTCAAGTGCATGGCTCAGCTTGTTCAGCTTGCACACAAATGATGGATGTCAGTACAGCTTCACCTGATTCACCAAGCTAAGGGAAAATACTCTTGCAAAATGAACAACCTATTTATCTTTAGTAAATCAACCTCAGCTTTTCAAGAAATGGGAGAGGTAGTTGGGGGCTAATAGTCTACCTGTGTATTTGACAATATCCCAGACTTTGATGAAGTATGTTGTAATGGAACTGTTTGGATTTTTTTGTAGCCTCAGCAGGGTCCACAGAATATTGATTGTGATAATGGATGTCATGTACAGTATAATGTAAGCTTTTAGGTTTAAGGCTTCAATTTCAATTGTAATTGTAGTTTTCTCTTAACAAAATGAATAAATAAATCTCATGTTCAAATTTAAAAAGTAACTCCACTTTTGTTGAGGAAAAAAAAAAAAACATTCCCCTTCTTAGTGATTTATGTAGATTGCAAGGATTTTAAAAAAACATGTTGCAGATTTCTACTTTTTGTTATTCTGAAGAACTCCCTGTGCGTTTGTCTGTGCCCATGTGCCCAGTGAGTCAAATGGAAGTGGTTTTATAATTACCAACCAGCTGCTACACTGCAGGGCTCTAATGAAGAAAATTGCAGGGTCTGCATCCCTTTAGACATGTTCCTATTGGGAGTATCTCACCAAAAATGACATTTTTGTTGCAAGGGATGCCAAAATCTGACTTGTATCTTGGTGCAGACTTCTGGGAAAATCTGTGAGCCAATCACACAAGCAGGAAATTATGTTTCTAGGGGGCGTTCTGTGTACAGAACATCTCCAGGTTGCCATATTGCATTGCATTTTATAGAAAATTACAGAGCTGCAGATTGAAAAGGAAAAATAATTTTTTTTTTTTTTTTTAACAGTGAATTTTTATTTTATTAAACATAGAAGACAGTACAAGCATTGTCAGCATTATATTAGGATACAACAGCAGTCGACAGACTAGAATATACAATCATGTATGTAAAAGGATTACTCCATTCCATTCCAACTTGTGGCGGCGGACAAAACATATATAGCACATGAAATGTGACATCCCACTGGCATGATTCAGTAGTGTTAAGTAGACCTCTAGGGGAATATCAGACGTTACATCAAGGTGTAAAATACCCAATCTAACCCACCCCCTCCCAACCGAAGGGGGGAAGAGGGGGGGGGGGTGAACGCACGGGGCCACCCCCATCTTCAGGGGCGGCCACATGCATCCACCCAGCTCGACCACACCTTATCGAATTTTTGAGGACAGTTCCTGCTCTCATAAGTCAAGCGATACAGCGGCAGAACATTGTTTACCGCCGCCTCCCATGCCTCCGCGGTGGGTGCCTCTTTTTTCTTCCAGTTAAGGAGTATTTCTTTCCTTGCATAAAATAGGGAGAATGTTAGGCACTGTTTGATATAGCGGTCTCCCTCTATCTCTCCCAGATAGCTAAGCAAAAAGATTAAGGGATCCATTGGTATCTCTGCGCCACATATCACCTCCAGTTTGTTCGCCACCTCACTCCAAAACGGACCTAGTTTGGGACAGGACAAGACCATATGAAAGAAGGAGCCCACCTCTGTTTCACATCTAGTGCAGTTGGAAGTCTTTTCGGGGTAGATTTTGGCCAGACGTTGGGGCGTGTAATAAGCTCTGTGGATAAATTTTAGCTGAATAAATCTATCCTTGGCAGCAATCATGGACGGGATAAACGTAGTCAGACACTCTTCCCATTCCTCCTCTCCCAGCGAGGAAATATCCCCCTGCCATTTAGCTCTAGTCCTATCAGTTTTAATGTCATGGGCGACTGTTAAATATAAATACAGGGAGGATAGTGGTTTCTCTAACATCCCAGAGATCAAGAGACGCTCGATTGGATCCGTTTCGAGCGTCACCTGGGAGGGAAACTGGGCCCTGAGGGCATGTTTTAACTGCCAGTATCTAAAGAGAAAGGAATTTGGTAGGTTATGGGCTTGTTGTAGTTCTCTAAATGATTGTATTGCTCCCCTTGACATGACCTGTTTTAATTTGGTAATACCTCGACTGGCCCATGCCGCCGGGTCCGGTAGGCTAAAGAGGTGTGGGAGTATCGGATTTGCCCACAATGGGGTGTGTGGGGACACCGTGAGCGGTTGTAGCAGTGCTGCTCTAGAGGCTTTCCACACCTGAAGTGTGGTCTTCATGAGGCCCGTAACCGCAGAGGTAGCCCTCATTCCCCTATACGGGAGGTTGGACAGCGCTGCATAAGAACCCATGACTGCCGCCTCTAGGGTGACCGCTGGGTTCTGGCGAGGCTGCGAAAACCACCACCTCACAGTCACCAAGACGGCCGCCCAATAATAAATTAAGAAGTTCGGCAATGCAAGTCCACCCCCGGACAGCGGAAGATATAGAATAGCCTTAGCGACTCGTGGGGGTTTCCCTGCCCAGAGAAAAGCAATCACCACATTCTCCAGCCTATGAAAGAAGGATTTTGGTATGGGGACTGGGGTATGTCTGAAATAATATAGGAATTTAGGTAGGTATATCATTTTTAGCAGGTTCCCTCTACCTACCGGAGACAGGGGGAGGGATTTCCAGGTGGAACACTTTTGTTGAAGCTGAGGGAGTAGTGGATAGACATTTCTGTCTAGGTATCCCTTCAATTCGCCCCCTACCTTAACTCCCAGGTACGTAAACTCGTCTACCCACTTCAAGGGGGTGTTTGTATCTGTAGGTGGCATTGAACCACAGAGGGGAAAGAGCACCGATTTGTTCCAATTTATACGGATGCCCGAAAAACGACCGAATAAATCAAAAAGGGCTAAGGCTGCTCGAAGGGAGTCCGAGGCATCTGCCAAATATAATAGTGAGTCATCGTTGTATAGCGAGATTTTTTCCGTGTTCGCACCGACCCGTATACCCCTGACCTCCTCATCCGCTCTAAGCGAGATGGCAAGCGGCTCCAGTGCCATGGCAAATAGGGCCGGGGAGAGCGGGCATCCCTGTCTCGTGCCCCTCTCCAGGGGGAATCTATCCGACAGGGTGCCATTAGTACGAACACGGGCTGTAGGCTTGGCATATAATAGTTTAATCCAGGTCAAAAAAGTGGGCCCGAACCCAAACCTGGTGAGAACCTCCCACAGGTAGCCCCCGAGGCCAGTGCGATATGCGTATGTAGCCGACGAAGGTTGATGTCCGTTCCCCTTCCAGGCATAAAGCCCGTCTGATCAGGATGTATAAGGGCCGTGATCACCGTATTTATTCTATTGGCAAAAATTTTTGAGAGAGTCTTAACGTCCACGTTGAGTAGGGAAATGGGGCGATAGGACGAGCATAACATCGGATCCTTTCCTGTCTTGGGGATGACCACGATCACCGCCTCGTACATTGAGTCAGGAATGGATCCCTCCGCCATGGATCTAGCCAATAATTGTTGAAATTTAGGAGCCAACTGTTCAGCATATGTCTTATAAAATTCAATTGGAATGCCATCCGGGCCCGGCGTCTTGCCCGTCTGCATCATCTTTAGCGCTTTTAGAATTTCTTCAATACTGATAGGGGCATCTAATTTGTTGGCATAAGAAGGAGTAAGGGTCGGTATGTCTATTTTGTCTAAGTAAGACATCAATTCTGCAGGGTCGTAATTTACTCTAGAACGATATAGATTCTGATAGTAAAAGGGCAAATTCCCTGTTGATGTCTATCGGGGAGTTAAGGGTAGACCCCCCATCCCCACGAATTTGACCAAAGATAATTTTTAACAACATTCAATTACAAGATGACTCGCAATTGTGTAAGATATATATATATATATATATATATATATATATATATATATATATATATATATATATATATATATATATTTGCTATTTTTTTCTCCATGAAAGAGGAGTTACCCTTTAACTGCTTGCCGACCAGCGCACAACGATGTACATCGGCACAATGGCACGGCTGGTCAAATGGGCGTACATGTAGGTCCCCTTTGAGACGCGGCATTGTGGGCGCGCGCCCACTGAGTACTCCGTGAGCATGCCCGCGGGTCCTGCGAACACGATGTCCGCCGGGGGCCCACTATCGTGACACGAAGCTGCAGAACAGGGAGATGCCTATGTAAACAAGGCATTTCCCTGTTCTGCCTAACAACATGACAGGGATCTACTGCTCCCTGTCATCGGAAGCAGTGATCTCTGTCATGTTGTAGTGAGCCTACCCCCCCCCACAGTTAGAATCACTCCCTAGGAGACACTTAACCCCTTGATTGCCCCCTAGTGTTTAACCCTTTCCCTGCCAGTGTAATTTACACAGTAATCAGGGCATTTTTATAACACTGATCGCAGTATAAATGTAACTGGTCCCAAGATAGTGTCAAAAGTGTCCAATGTTACAGTCACAATAAAAATCGCAGATCACTGCCATTATTATTATTATTATAATTATTATTATTATTGGCGCAAACCAATCAATATACGCTTATTGCGATTTTTTTTACCAAAAATATGTAGAATACATATCGGCCTAAACTGAGAAAGAAATGTGTTTTTTTATATATATTTTGGGGATATTTATTATGGCAAAAAGTAAAAAATATTGCTTTTTTTTCAAAATTGGCGCTCTTTTTTTGTTTATAGCACAAAAAATAAAAACAGCAGAGGTGATTAAATACCACCAAAAAGCTCTATTTATGGGGAAAAAAGGACGTCAATTTTGTTTGGGTGCAATGTCGCACGACCACACAATTGTCAGTTAAATCGGCGCAGTTCCGTATCGCAAAAAGTGCTCTGGTCAGGAAGGGGGTAAATTCTTTCGGAGCTGAAGAGGTTAATTACTTGTAATGGCATTTTCAATGTGTACTGTAGCACAGGTGTGTAGCCCTCTATCATAGTTGTGCATTGGGGCGGCATTCTAAATGTCCTTGCCAATTATGTGTTGCAATAACACGCACTAAAATGAGATTTAATACACCGCACAGGTCCAATTGGACCCTATATATTTTATGGTTCTGTCAAGATAGAAATATGGTAGCTGCCACTGCAGACTTAGTTTTGATGGTATAGGCTCCAGAGGTTTCCTCTTATTCTTCCATCGCCATGCCTGCTCTGGTCAATGACTCACTAAGTGGTAAAGCAAAGCTGAGGGTAATAACCCTGAAACACCTTCATAAATAAGACAGCAAAGGCAGCTCTCATGTTTCTCTCCTGAGTCCTGACAGATTCGCTTTAAGAGTGTTAATTGGTGCTAAGAAAAAGCTGTTTTCTCCAAAAGCTTTCCATTCCATTTTTTTCCATTACTATCCAGCCAGCCATATGATTTAAATGCTCAGCTGCTTCTCAATTAAGGGACATTACTTATACTCAGTACAAATGTATTTAACAGCAGAAAGAAACCAAATGTATGAAAAAATGGATGTTTAATATTTTTCTGCCGTAATACTTAATGCAGCATTTTTTATGCTGCAATAGAAAGCTAATATGCTTAAGGCAATTTTTGTTTTCATCTGGCACTAGATAATTTACTGCATCGGAAAAATGATGGTATAATTTGATTAAGTATAAATAGATTTATTTAAAGGATCGTTCTAGTGAAAAAATGACATTTTAGTGGTTGGTAGGTGCTGTAGAGTTAAATTAGCTATCTTTGGATGGTTCTGTTGGTTAGAGTTTGCTTGACTTTATTTCATACAATGGAGAATGTAATAGGAGTCTGAATATGCAGGTGGGCAATAAAACCTAAAGCCCCATACACACTATCAGATTTTCTGCTGAATTTTGTCTTCAGATTTACCAAAACCATGTAGTGCAAGGGCCTGCCTGATTGCATACAAATTGAAACTCCTAAAGTTTGACCTCATATTATATGGTTTTGGTAAATCTGAAGGAAAAAATCAGCAGAAAATCTGATAGTGTGTATGGGGCTTTACTCTCCCAGGTGGATAGGAGCAGAGTCAGGAATTCTGCAGAGGGGTATCACTGTTTGATGCAGTGTGATGCAGTATGCAATTTTAAAATGAACTCCAACTTCATAAGGTAAGTCAAAATTGTTTAACGGGTTATACCTGGACAGCTCTACCATTATAAACAAGAAAGGAGACCTCACAAATGCGCTTCTGGAAGAATGGTCAAACATTCCCGTAGACACACTCCTAAACCTTGTGGACGGCCTTCCCAAAAGAGTTGAAGCTGTTATAGCTGTAAAGGATGGGCCATCTCAATACTGAACCCTGCGGACTAAGACTAGGATGTCATTAATGTTCATGTGCGTGTAAAGGCAGGCTTCCCAATACTTTTGGTAATATAGTGTATATACCATAGTTTTTGGACTCTATAACCCTCCTACAGACTTAATAATAAACACTGATTTGGGTTATTTTCACCAAAAAATGTAGCAGAATACATTTTGATCTAAATTCATGAAGAAAGATTATTTATTTGCAAATTTTTATAACAGAAGCTAAGAAAAACATTTTTTTTTCAAAATGTCCGGTCTTTTTTGTTTATTTAGCAAAAAAAACAAAACTCTGTGGTGATTAAATACCACCAAAAGAAAGCTCTATTTGTGTGAAAAAAGGATAAAGCATTCATATGAGTACAGTGTTGCATGACTGAGTAATTGTCATTATGACAGTGCTAAAAGCTGAAAGTTTTCCTGGGCAGGAAGGGTGTAAAAGTGCCCAGTCTTGAAGTGGTTAAGAGAAATAAGAAATCATAGGGCTCATTCACAAAACCTGCATCGCGATAACAGGAGCTTAAACATGTACATTACCACAATGTACAGTATCATAGCATGTACACTTTGGTCAATTGCAGTGACATCCATTGTGAATGGTACCACAATCTAGTGCAGGGCACCACAACAAAGGACGTGCAATGCAGTGCGCTGCAAAAAAATTTAGGACCTACATTTCTGTACATCAAGGTATGCTATGTTTTAGCATCAAGGTATGCTATTTTAATTGGGCTGCCTAACGCAATAAGTCCCAATGTGTGATTTGTGGCGTATGAGCCCTTAGACCCAAACTGAAAAATGTATGTCATTACAGACCTCAGCAGCCAGGATTTTCTAAAATTGTTCTACAGTCAAACCCAACTCTTTTGCTTCTTTCTCCACCTTGTTGTTTGACCAAGGCCTAGCATTTTATTTTGATGTTTCTTTAGGACCACATGCAACCTTTTTACTAGTGGTTTGGGGTCTTCAGCTAGCTTAAAATTCAACTGATTGAGACACTAAAACCTTCTTTAAGAATTGGCTTTGACACATAACAGTGGGACTTTGCACAAATGTATACCAAAGTTGAGGCTTCTATCCACAGGTGCACAGTTCCCACCATTATCCCAAACTATATACACTAGAAAGATACTTTAAATGAGGCAGATCACTTTAAACATAATATTACACGTGATTGCAAATTTATTACATAATAGCAATTTCCATATTCACAATTTATAAACATCATAAAATACAGATAAAAAGAAATATGAGCTGATTAACAAAACGCATAGAGTTTTAAGAGTTTAAGTTTTTAAAGTTTACATACCCCAGCTCTTAATACCGTGTATTGCTCCCTTTGACATCAATGACATCTTGAAGTCTTTGGTGGTATTTGTGGATGAGGCACTTTATCTTCTCAGATGGTGCTTGGCAAAAAGCCTCCAGTTTCTGTAAATTCTTGGGCTGTCTTGAATGAACTGCACATTTGAGATCTCCCCAGAGTGGTTCAATGATATTGAGGTCAGGAGACCGAGATGGCCACTCCAGAACCTTCACTTTATTCTGCTGTAGCCAATGACAGTTAGAATTGGCCTTGGGTTTTGGATCATTGTCATGTTGGAAAGTCCAAGTACGTCCCATGCGCAGCTTCCTGGCAGATGAATGCAAATGTTCCTCCGGTATGTTTTGATAACATACTGCACTCATCTTGCCATCAGTTTTGACCAAATTTCCTGTGCCTTTGTAGCTCACACATCCCCAAAACATTGGTGATCCACCTCCATGTTTAACAGTAGGAATGGTGTACCTTTCATCATAGACTTTGTTGACTCCTCTCCAAATGTAGCGTTTATAGTTGTGCCCAAAAAGCTCAATTTTGGTCTCATCACTCCAAATGACTTTGTGCCATAAGATTTGAGGCTTGTCTCTGTGCTGTTTGGCGTATTGTAAGCGGGATACTTTGTGGCATTTGCATAGTAATGGCTTTCTTTTGGCGACTCGACCATGCAGCCCATCTTTCTTCAAGTGCCTCCTTATTGTGCATCTTGAAACAGCCACATCAAATGTTTTCAGAGAGTCCTGTATTTCACCTGAAGTTATTTGTGGGTTTTTATTTGCATCCTGAATAATTTTCCTGGCAGTTGTGGCTGGCTGAAATTTTAGTTGGTCTACCTAACCGTTATTTGGTTTCAACAGAACCCGTCATTTTCCACTTCTTGATTAGAGTTTGAACACTGCTGATTGACATTCTCAATTCCTTGGATATCTTTTTATATCCCTTTCCGGTTTTATACAGTTCGACTACCTCTTCCCACAGATCCTTTGACAATTCCTTTGCTTTCCCCATGACTCAGAATCCAGAAACGTCAGTAGAGCACTGAATGAAAGATGCAAGGGTCTGTCAGGAGTCCAGAAACGCATTGACCTTTTATATACACACACTAATTACAAGCAAACACATCACAGGTGAGGATGGTTACCTTTAATAGCCATTCAAACCCCTTTGTCACAACTTTTGTGCTTGTTATCAGGCCAAAATCACCAGGGTATGTCAACTTTTGATCAGGGTCATTTGGGTAGTTTCTGTTGTCATCATGATTTAAAAAAAGTAAACCCAGTTGATTGATAATAAATGGCTTCAGCCAAATATGAAAAATGGCCAAGAAATCATAATTTCTGTCAGGGTATGTAAACTTATGAGCACAACTGTATATACAGTATCTCACAAAAGTGAGTACACCCCTCACATTTTTGTAAATATTTTATTATATCTTTTCATGTGACAACACTGAAGAAATGACACTTTGCTATAATGTAAAATAGTGAGTGTTCAGGTTGTATAACAGTGTAAATTTGCTGTCCCCTGAAAATAACTCAACACGCAGCCATTAATGTCTAAACCGCTGGCAACAAAAGTGAGTACACCCCAAGTGAAAAAGTCCAAAGTGGGCCCAATAAGCCATTTTCCCTCCCCAATGTCACGTGACTCATTAGTGTTACAAGGTATCTGGTGTGAATGGGGAGCAGGTGTGTTAAATTTGGTGTTCATGACGAAAAAAATTTGTTTCGTTTTGATTCATTAATCTAGTTATTTTGTTTAGTAAAGTTGGTTGATTCGTTCAATTTGTTTTCGGACTTTGTGTTCGGAAATTTTCTTAGAATTCACAAATTTTTTTCGATTCGAAACGATCAAACCATACATTTTCAAATCGGTCGAAACGAAAATGTTATATTGTTTTCGATTTGAATGCAGCAAAGTGAACAAACAAAAGAAAAATCTTCAAAGAATTGCAGTGACTCTTTATAACACCTTTGGCTTAACAAAAACAGCATTATCTCGAAATGGTACTCTAATAACACACACAGTCTTTGATCTCAGCCATATGTGTAGCAAGAATTTGACTAATGTTCAATGTAAAATTCGATTTGAATTTCAGTTCGAATTTCTGAAATTACGAGGAATTTCGTTACGTTATTCGGAGCATTTGGTAAAAAAATTTTTAGATTGTAATTTGGGTATTCGGATGTATCGGAATCTCTGAATAATGAAAAATTGGTCTGAATATTAGTTCGGAACGAAACGTACCACACATGTCTAGTTATCGCTCTCACTCTCTCATACTGGCCACTGGAAGTTCAAGATGGCACCTCATGGCAAAGAACTCTCTGAGGATATGAAAAAAAGAATTGTTTCTCTATATAAAGATGACCTAGGCCAGTGATGGTGAACCTTGGCACCCCTGATGTTTTGGAACCACATTTCCCATGATGCTCATGCACTCTGCAGTGTAGTGGAGCATCATGGAAAATGTAGTTCCAAAACATCTGGGGTGCCAAGGTTTGCCATCACTGACCTAGGCTAAAAGAAGACCCTGAAACTGAGCTGCAACACGGTGGCCAAGACCAAACAGCGGTTTAACAGGACAGGTTCAACTCAGAACAGGCCTTGCCATGGTTGACCAAAGAAGTTGAGTGTACGTGCACGTACTTGTTGAATGTTGCATTTACAAGGGACACTGCTGAGCCTATGTCTTCTCCACCAGTCCAGCATACCTCTGCCGTTTCATTCCCAGTGACCGAATGGGGCCCCACCATGCACCTAGCGTGGATCTCATGCGTGCACATAATTAACGTTTTCTGCTCTCCAGTATCATGCGGCTAGGTTTGTGAGGTCTCCTTACCACGGGTTCGGCCCCAGATACCTTAGGGGAACCGACCCCTAGGGAGGAAAGCAAAACATTGAATCCCTCGCTACCAGAGGACCTGTTACCTATGCCAGGAACCACACTTATTGACCAGCTGCTATACAATTCCACCAGCTAATGGTTACCCATGGCAACTATTCTGCTCCAACTCTCCTGCTGAGTTAATTATTTGTGATGGCTTTCCTCCTGTACCCCATGTATGCGCTTTACAGGCCCTGTTCTTCTGATACGTCATATGCCATTATGCACCCCCTTAGAATAACCAGGCATGAAACAGTTAATGAAACTTTACTGAGCATTCAGCAGCACAATTCAACAGCTCAGCAGACATGAAACATGAGTCCAGCACTAACTAACTAATGGAGGCTGCCCAGGCTCATACCTTCCAGAGAGGCAAATTTTATTCAGCAAAAATCCAGTAATGGTGGGTTCCTAGATCAGGAAAAATCCCAGCAGGGTGACCCAGAAGGGGGCTACATGCTAGAGCAGTCCTACCTCTGCAAATCCCATGTGGAAGAGAGAAAGCTCTGAGCCCTCCCCTGGTATTTATGTGGCTTGCAGCAGGGGGCAGGATTTAGAAAGCCCAGGAAACTGCAGAGATAGATTAACCTCTTTGCATTCCGGGGCAGCCTGGCCAAATCTCTTATTTCATTATTATTAATAAAACAGTTGTTCCTTTTTTAAAGCTTTGATTTCAGAAAATAGACCAGATCTGCTTAATAGAAGAATCAATTCATGAATGCTGTGATTCCCAGGACCTTTTTCATAAGCTATGGGCCTGCTGGATTGTTTTCAAAACTTCAACCTCTTAGGCACCCAGGGACGAATACCTTGAGCACAAGCAACCTGCATTCCGGTTTTGCTTTGGGATACACTTTATTGTTCATCCTCTTCCAGGTTATTCCATTTGTCTTATCATAGCAATAGAACTGTAACCAACAAATAGGAAGCAAAGAAGTCAGATGAGGGTCCAAGAAGGATAAAACATGAGAAATAGATGGATGAGGCAGGCTGTGAAGGAGAGTAGTCAATTATATGGCATAGGTAGTAGGAAAGAGATCGGTAAAACCATCCCTGTTTTACTCTCTTGTAGAGTCAGAATCAATGCAGTTGAAGGGCCTTTTCTAGAGGATGCCTGTATAGTTTCAGCGCTGTTATCACTTGGCATGGTAGTCAGAGCTGGCAGCACAGTATGGGAAGCCGCTCTACTTTCTATAGATACACCTTTATGCAGTTACAATCCTTGGTGTGCCATAATCACTAGCAGCTACAGCAGATAAACTTAGTAGCTGCAGAAGCTGGTGATTCTGTATCTAAATGCAAATACAAACAAAGAAAGCAAAAACAACTAAGTCACTAATCCATAATCACTAAAATCACTGCAACAAATACATTTCATTGACTATAGATATTTTTCCCAACAACAAAAATAGGAAAGAGAGGGCTTAACCACTTCAGCCCCCGTAAAGTTTTACCACCTTAATGACCAGGCCATTTTTTGCGATACGGCACTGCGTTAGTTTAGCTGACAATTGCGCGGTTGTGCAACGCTGTACACAAACATAAATGGTGTCCTTTTTTTCCCACAAATAGAGCTTTCTTTTGGTGGTATTTGATCACTTCTGCGGTTTTTATTTTTTGCGCTATAAACAAAAAAAGAGCGAGAATTTGGAAAAAAACAGTATTTTTTATTTTCTGCTATAAAACATTCCCCCCAAAAAATAAAAAAAATAAAATGTCTTCATCAATTTAGGCCAATATGTATTCTGCTACATATTTTTGGTAAAAAAAATCCCAATAAGCGTATATTGATTGGTTTGCACAAAAGTTATCGTGTCTATAAACTATGGGATAGATTTGTGGGAATTTTTTATTTATTTTTTTATTTTTTTTACTATTAATGGAAGCATTTAGTGAATTTTAGTGGGACTGCTACATTGCAGCAGACAGATCGGACACCTAACTGACATTTTTGACACTTTTTTGGGGAACCAGTGACATTATTACAGTGATCAGTGCTAAAAATATGAACTAACATTGCACTAATGACACTGGCAGGGAAGGGGTTAACATCAGGGGCGATCACGGGGTTAACTGTGTTCCCTCAGTGTGTTTTCTAACTGTATGGGGGATGGACTGCTTGGAACAACGCACAGATCCGTCTTCCTGCATAGCAGAAAGACAAGATCTCAATGTAATCCCTGGACAGAATGGAGATCTGCCTTGTTTACTTCAGCAATTCCTCGTTCTGCCTCTGCGAGAATAATTGTGGCCGGATGGTGGACATCAAGTCCGCCAGACCCGCTGATCGGCTCTCCCGCTGGCCAATCGGTGTGCGCGCCCCCATAGAAGCTAGTGCAGGAGCCGCCGTACCAGTACAGCAATTCGCGCAGCCGAGCCACCTTGCCGCAGTATAACTGCAGCGGGTGGTCGGCAAGTGGTTAAAGAAGAAGTACAGCCAAAGCTTGTTTGGCTGTACGTCTCCTGTGGATCACAAGAGTGCAGCCCAGCACTCAAATGAGCAAGGAGAGAGTAGAGCAGAGAGTGATGACTGACAGTAAGCAGCTCTCTGCTGGGGGAGCTGTCAGAACTGAGCGATCAGCGGTGTTAGATTTCTCAATTCTCAGTGCAGAGGCTCCGGCGGACCGATGCTGCATCCACGCAGGTAAGTACAAAACTGAAAAAACAAACAAACCCATATTTCTCTTTTAAGGACCTGCTATATATTGTTACCAAATCACTGGTGTGGCTTAAATGGTAACTCTACTTTTCTGCCTGTGTGATTGGTTTCGTGATTTTCCCAGAGTGCACTAAGATACCATTCAGATTTTAAGCATTTTTCATTTTTGGTGGGATATTCCCTAAAAGTTAAAGAGGAACTGCAGTCTGCTCACATAATTTGTAATAAAAACATCTTTTGCCATTCTGAAGCTCCCCTCCAACCACTTTGCATATTATTTTATATATACTGTAATTCTGTATTTGCTAAATATGCTGAAGAAATCTCCCTCCACTGAGTCTGGCTGCATCCATTTTAACTGTGGGCAGCTGAAGCTGCTGCCTCTTCACTTCTTGGATTTACACAGAGGCACACCTCCAGCTCTGCAGCCCTGCTTTCATTGGCCCTCTTATGACTCACCCCCCTCCCTTCCTGTCAAACTCTCACATGAGTGAGAGAGAGAGAGAGCTGTGCACGATGTCATAAGCCTAGGCTTTTTACCAGACAAGAAACAAGAAGTGGGCTATATAAGGCATTTACTGGCAGAAAAAAAATGTTTTATTATCCAAAGTTAAAACAACAAGGGCAGAAGATTTAATGGATGGAAAGTTGAAAAAATGACTGAAGGTCCGCTTTAATTACCTCTAAAATGATACAGACACTGCAGTGGTTCTTATCAAATCACTCAAAGAGTATGCACAAGGTGTTTATAGTGAACCAGACCCTCTCCCATTTCTTCAAGCAGAAACAGGTAGGAATCTGCAACAAAATTTGCTAAAATACCTGAAATGTACATAGTTCACAACGAGGGTATATTTTTCTCAAAATAGTGGAGTTACAATATAAAGTACATTACATCTAAAGCCAAAACTTTTTTAATGAAATTTGGATAGATTTGGGAAAAGTTAAAGCCCAAGTTTTTGCTGTCTGGAGAGGTTTTCTCAGATCCTGAGACACAACGGGTAGTAAAAGGAGATCTGTGCAAAGTAAGGGAAATCCTTACTTGGACAGTCACTAAAACAAATTAAAAACTGTGCAGTTCTAATCCCTCACCCCCCGGCTATATACTGTCAGGATTGTCTAGCTCTCCTGCTTCTCATTCCAGAATCTTGATTTTGGCTGTGGCATTTTCCTTGTCTGTCTGTCCACCTGAAAGGTAATTCATGTGGGCAGTCTCTGGGTGGAGGCCAAACCTGATTTAAGCCAACCAAGCCTGCAGTCTCATGCTTGTAATATTGCATTTGTGAGACATGTTCCAAGTTCCCTGTTTGTCTGCCCTCCTCTGCTGTTTGGATTTCATAGTTGATGACCTTGGATTGGATATCAACTATTCTCAGAACTCTGCCTGCCTTTTGACTTCGGATTTTGACCCTGACTATTCTGAACCCTCCCTGTCTGCCAACCATAAGTACCTGTTTGCTGTGCTCAGTTTGCACATGCAATGGCGTGGTAGCCAGGCACTATAGCATTGTGTAAAAGTCCTGGGGGTAACAAAGTACCGGTAGGCCTGCTTGCCTTATGGGAAAGGGGCTGTTATAGGTTAAGAACACAGAAGCTAGCTATAGTGTCTGACCACGTGCATTAGGGGTAAGCGTGACAGATATACTTTAAAGAAAAGCTGCAACCATTTTACCTGTCCTTCTATGCAGAGATCTGTAAGGCATGACTTGTCAGTGGGCCCTGAGTGCTAAAAGACAAACAGTCCTCTACAAGTCAGTGCCCCAGGCCAAAAATATCTGTCAAAAACAACTCTGAAAGTTTTAGTGCTTTATCTGAGATTGCTTGCAGTAGCATTTAAGTATTTTTCATTTTACTAAGGATTTCTTGCAATTATTAACTGATCTAGGTAGATTATCATCTTTAGAATGAGAAACTTGTCATCCCTAATCCCCCAGGAACTGTGATTTGAGTTATTTTAGAACATTAGCTTTTACGCTCCTTAACTAACAAGTGGTGGGTGTGCACCGATTCCTAGTGGGCAAATGCCTTACCTGTCCCTTTAATAAAGAGAAAAAAAGTTTTGGTTAGATTCATGACAAGGACAACCCCTTTGTGAGCTGCATCAGTTTCATCCTAGGGGGAACAGTAATCCATATAAAGGAAGCCTGTACTAAGAATATCCTTAAAAAGGTATGTCAGCTCTCTTGATTGCTCCATTTTGATCTGTTCGCTGTTCTGCGGTCTCTGCAATATTATCTCAAGCACTATTATTAGCCCTGTCCAGTTCACTTTGTGGACTACAGAACACCGCTTCTTTATGATATGGATGAGACGGTGAAGTGTTCTGTAGTCCTAACACACTCCCTTTCTGAGAAATGTGACAACATTGCTCTTCCTAGCACACCTGGAGACTTCACACCTGACGAGTAAGCTAAAAACTGGAGGGGGCCAGGGGCACAGAGATTAACCACTGTCTGTCCAGCCACTATACATATACAGCTGGGTGGGACAAGCGCCGCTCTGCAAGGACATACCCATACGTACATCTGCTCACTCTAGTCACTTGCATGCGCCCTCAGGGGTGGGCAGCAGCTCAACACATAATATCTGTGTCCTTCGGACACAATGAATAACAGATCAGGGTGAAATTGACCCTGTACCATGTGATCGCTGTGAGCAATCACAGAAACAACATTACTGGTAGTAAACAAAGGCTCTCATTTATGCAGCATTTGCTTACCACTGTGATCGATGTGACTGGTCACAGCAAAATTGGCCCTTTACCTTTTGATTGCTATGACCAATCACAGCAATCACAGTAGTAAAAAAAGACTGTATGAATGCAGTCTTTAAACAGTGCTAGGGAACTGATTGCTTACTGCTATCATCATGACCCCCCTTCCCCCAGAACAGTACAGTGCTGCTATGGTGAAAAAAATTGTAATTTGTTTATTTTTGTTATTTTTTGTAAATACTGTCACCAGAGCAAGTGCAGTGTCACTATGATGACATTGTACTGCTGTGGCAGTGATTTTGTACAATGGCTGGCTGCACTGGTATCACTATATGTCAGTGCCACCAGCCATTGTCTCTGATCATTGCCACAGCAGTACAATGTCAATAGACTAGTGCTGCCAGTCAGTGTCACAGTGTCCCTAATTACTGCCAAACCAGTGATAGTGCCCTTGATCACCATCACACCAGTCCCAGTGTCCCTGATCACCACTACACCAGTCATAGTGTCACTATAAAGACTCAGTCACATGTTTGGATGGCTATTCAGAGAGCAGGTGGTGAGGAAGTGTTGTATTGCCTCCTCACCACCTGCTCTAGCCCCTTGGACCCTGCGCAAGCACCCTGATTCACTTGAATGAGTCACGATCAGTGGGCATACAAAGGGTATAATTCCTGCCACAGATGCAAAGCATCACAGCAGCAATATGTGTACATCCCTGGCCACTGTCTCTGCAGCTAAAGGAGGTAGCAGTTGAGGGGAAGTAAAACCACGGCTCAACTCCAAGATTCTAACACCCCCCCACCTTATGTCTGAACGAGCACTAATAATGCAGCCAGTCACAGTGTCTCTGATCAGCACCACCAGTCCCAGTGTCAGACCAGTGTAGCTAGAATTGGTGTACCTGATTGCCACCACACCAGACCAGTGCAGCCAGCAATGGTGTTCCTTATCACCAGCACATCAGCCCCAGTGTCACTAGACGAGTGTATGCCAGCAACAGTGTCCCTGATTGTCACCACCAAAGTCTAAGTGTCCCCAGATCAGCGTAAGCCAGCAACGGTGTCCCTGATTGTTGGCACCAAAGTCCCAGTGTGACCAGATCAGTTTAAGCCGGCAGCAGTGTTCCTGATCACTGCTACAAAAGTCCCACTGCCACCAGACAAGGGGAGCCAGCAACAGTGTTCTTGATCACCACCACACTAGTGTAGTGTTGCCTCTGCCTGCCACTCTAACTGACCCTGACCTGTTTATTGACCACATTTTTGCCTGCCGCCTGAACCAATCCTTTGCCTGTTTGCTGACAATGTCTCTGCCTGCCGCCTGAACTGACCCATCTGCATGTTCGACTGACTAAGTTCCTGCGATACACCAGTCAAAGGCCATCATCTGCAGCCGACGGCATAACTGGAACCACAGGGATTCTTTTGTTCTTTCTTTCTTCACCTTACTGAATTTTCTGGCTAAAGAATATGGCAGTAGGCTAGGTTTGTCTGGCTTATAGGAACTGAGATTGCTAAAGGTAAGTATACACTAAGCTACATTCCCTGACCACTTGTACAGGGGCAACCAAAAATATTTTATTAAGCTGACAACTTTGTTTAAAAAAACATTTTTACTTACTTTCAGTATTTTCCAAAAACGTGTGGCAAAAAATGAAGTCTTCAAAGATTCACCTTGCCTCTTAAAAAAATTTCTGGGGTGTTTACTCTCCAGATGTGGTCAATTTGTGGGTCCTGGCACTTCAGGGACTCAAGAAACAGGATAGGAAGTCAGGAAATTAGACGAGTAACTTGTGCTCCTTGAAAGTCCAAAGGTGCTCCTTAGATTTTGGGCACTCTATGTGTCTAAGTGTCAGGGGATGTTATACACAACATCCAATGCAGGGGATCAGATCGCTGGGCTGCACCAAGGAATCAGGGACAAACGAGTAAATAAAGAAAGTGTGTTTATTATAATGATAATGATACACGTGAAAACAAGACAGCAAACCAAAAACAAGAAAATGGTGAAAACACAGCAAACCCCCAAACCCACCTAACTATCTATCTAACTAATATAATACACAAGCAAGGAAACCAACATGCAAAATATAAGGCATGGGCCAAAGCGACAAGGGAACAGAAACCAGGAATAATGAAGCAGACCAAGGAGCAGGGAACAGGAAACAGGAAACAGGGTTCAAGGTCAGGATACACAAACGGGGTTCAGGAACAAACAGGAACAGGCTGGAACAAGAGCAGGTACTGGCAGGGACAAGGGCTAGCAGAGGAATACTGAAGCACTGGAGGTTAGTTCAGGGCGGGTTTATATAGTCCAGCAAAACCATGACAGGTGTGCTTGATGGCAAGTCTGCAGACCAGGCAGGGAGACCCCCGCTGGTGGTCACTGGAATTACACCCTTTTGGTGCTGAATGTAATAGTGCCACCAGCAGGAGAAACCGGAGATGACACCGTTCCTGACAGTTCCCCCTCCTAAAGGAGTGGCCTCCGGACACTCCATTCAGCCCTGGGTACGACAGTCCGAGTGGGTGCAGAAACACCTTAAAATGTTTCCCTACAGAGTCTGCGGACTTCTTCGCACTTCCAAGGTCAGAGTCTTTTAGTTCAATGGGGGACGTGCCATCAGAGTCTGAAAATAGGACACGTACCCCACCACCCGGGTCAGGAAGTTTGGATCTGGAGATGAAAATTAGCAGGGTAACGGGAAAGAAACCATCGGAGGCAGACCACACAGGAGCATTACATTCAAGCCAGGCAACAGACAAGATTGACCCAGCGGCAAGATGGCTATCAGTCAGGAACAGTTTTAGCAGGCACCATGTCATCAGGCTGAGCAGAAAGCAGAGGTACATCACGCTGGGCAGTGGCACATCCGCATCGAGCTGGACAGCAGGCAAAAGCACATCAAGCTGGGCAGCAGGCAAAAGCACATCGAGCTGGGCAGCAGGCAAAAGCACATCGAGCTGGGCAGCAGGCAAAAGCACATCGAGCTGGGCAGCAGGCAAAAGCACATCGAGCTGGGCAGCAGGCAAAAGCACATCGAGCTGGGCAGCAGGCAAAAGCACATCGAGCTGGGCAGCAGGCAAAAGCACATCGAGCTGGGCAGCAGGCAAAAGCACATCGAGCTGGGCAGCAGGCAAAAGCACATCGAGCTGGGCAGCAGGCAAAAGCACATCGAGCTGGGCAGCAGGCAAAAGCACATCGAGTGGGGCAGCAGGCATGGGCACCTCAAGCTGGGCAGCGGGCTCATCAAGCTGGAGAGCAGGCACTGGTACTTCCGGCTGGAACACTGGCACCTCAGACTGGAACACTGGCACCGAGACATCAGGCTGGAGGGCTGGCACAGAGACATCAGGCTGGAGGGTTGGCACAGAGACATCAGACCAGGCGGCAGGTACTGGAAGTTCAGACTGGACAATGGGCACAGGTGCTGGCACATCAGGCAGAACAGCAGGTACTGGCACAACAGGCTGAACAGCAGGTACATCGGACTGGATAGCAGGTACTGGAACTTCAAACCGGGCAGCTGGTACTGGAACTTCAGACTGGACAGTGGGCACAGGTGCTGGCACATCAGGCAGAACAGCAGGTACTGGCACAACAGGCTGAACAGCAGGTACAGCGGACTGGATAGCAGGTACTGGAACTCCAAACCGGGCAGCTGGTACTGGAACTTCAGACTGGACAGAGGGCACAGGTGCTGGCACAGCAGGCTGAACAGCAGGTACATCGGACTGGATAGCAGGTACTGGAACTTCAGACTGGACAGTGGGCACAGGTGCTGGCACATCAGGCTGGAACAGATCAGCTGGTGGGGAGGCAGGATTGGATACTGGCATGATGGTATGGGTTGGAAAAAACTTCCGCTTCTTTTTGCTTTTAGCCACTAGGGATCTATAAGTGGGTACAGGGCTGTAGGTAGGGAATGCAGCTGGTAGAAGCGAAGAGTGAAAGGATGGCAAGACAGAGGGAGTAGGTTTTGAAGGGAGATTTAGTGGAGCTGATGGAGGCAGTTGAGAAGCATCAGGGGAGTTAAAGGCAGGGTAGGTGCAACAGGAGGAATCAGGGTACTGGTATTTCATTGGTAGAGAAGTATATTTGGAGCTAACAGAAGCTGAATGCAACAGACTTGACCAGGCCTGTATTAATGATTGCACTGCATCAGGTTTGCACTTGGCTTGTCTGACCAGAGACTGCACTGATTCAATGCATTTTGCAAGCACCTGCTGGGGACAAGCTGAATATTGTTCAAAAAAGAATGCTGAGTCATCCTCCAACAGCCAAACTAAAGATTCTACCTGAGCTGCACTAAAAGGGGGTGTATAGTCATCACCTCCCTCAGTGACATCAGACAGGGCCAACTCAGTACAGATCCAAATTAATGGTTGCACATCTTCAAACAAAAAACTGCCTTGCTCAATAAAAACATGAGCTAGGCGGATGCCTTCTAACAACTGTTCCCTAGTGTATTCAGCCAATGTCTGATAACAAAGGTCTCTGTCATCAGTTGCCAAGAGCGATAAATACAAAATACTTTCAAAATCCATCTTTCAACAATAGCTGGGACTCAGGCCCCAATTCCCAGGTGCAACCGATCTGATTGTATGGCTTCAGTATTCTGTCAGGGGATGTTATACACAACATCCAATGCAGGGGATCAGATCGCTGGGCTGCACCAAGGAATCAGGGACAAACGAGTAAATAAAGAAAGTGTGTTTATTATAATGATAATGATACACGTGAAAACAAGACAGCAAACCAAAAACAAGAAAATGGTGAAAACACAGCAAACCCCCAAACCCACCTAACTATCTATCTAACTAATATAATACACAAGCAAGGAAACCAACATGCAAAATATAAGGCATGGGCCAAAGCGACAAGGGAACAGAAACCAGGAATAATGAAGCAGACCAAGGAGCAGGGAACAGGAAACAGGGTTCAAGGTCAGGATACACAAACGGGGTTCAGGAACAAACAGGAACAGGCTGGAACAAGAGCAGGTACTGGCAGGGACAAGGGCTAGCAGAGGAATACTGAAGCACTGGAGGTTAGTTCAGGGCGGGTTTATATAGTCCAGCAAAACCATGACAGGTGTGCTTGATGGCAAGTCTGCAGACCAGGCAGGGAGACCCCCGCTGGTGGTCACTGGAATTACACCCTTTTGGTGCTGAATGTAATAGTGCCACCAGCAGGAGAAACCGGAGATGACACCGTTCCTGACACTAAGCTATGAAAAAGTCTCACACATGTAGTATTCCCAATACTTGGGTGGTGTGGCAGAATCTGTTTTGTGGTGTAATTGTAAGTATGCCTATGCTGTGCATGAGAAATAACTTTGTAAAAAAAACAACTTTGTAAGAAAATAATGATTTCATTTTTTAAATACATAATAATAATAATAATTTAACATTTTCAAAAAAATTGTGACAAAAAAATTACAACTTCAAAAAACTCACAATGCCAATTACTAAATATATTGAACATTCTACTTTCCAAAAAGGGGTCATTTGGGGGATTGGTACTGTTGTAGTATTTTAGGGCCTCAAGAAATGAGGCAGGCAGCAAAAAACAAAAAGGACTGATTAACTTTCAAATACAATATATATACTATAGTTTTTAGACTTACACAAAGACTAAATAATATACACAAATTTGGGTTATTTTTTACCAAAGAAATGTAGCAAAATACATTTTAGTCTAAATTTATGAACAAATAATATAAAAACTAAGACAAACTTTTATTTTTTTTCAAAATTTTCAGTGTTTTTTTTCTGGGCAGGTAAATGGGGTAAAACAGTTCAATCTTTTAGCCCAACTCTGATGAGCTGAAAAATGCCCACAAACCTGCACCCCAGGGTTGAATGCTTGTTTAGTCTAGGGCAGTGGTCCTCAACTCCTGTCTTCAGGACCCACTATCAGGCCAGGTTTGCAAGATAACTGAAATATATTACAGGTGATATCATTTGCTGCTCAGTAATTGCAGTATTCTAGTTTGCATCTCCCCAAAGTAATACTTAAAATCTGGCCTGTTAGTGGGTCCGGAGGACAAAAATTGAGAACCACTGGTCTAGGGGCAAAGCGTGAACAGTTATCTTATTCCCAGCTCCCATAGAATTCCTTCTAGCTGCTGACAGGTCCCCTAAAGCCACTTTGCTTGTAGACAGTTTGATGACATCGCAAATCAGTAGTTTTGTATCGTATGTAAGGATGGCGAAGGCTATTATAAGAGTATCAGAGAGTGCCAGCTGTCAGGGGAGTGAAGAGTAAGGCCCCTTTCACACGAACGTTCCGATCGGGTCTGCTTATCCGTTTTTCAGGCGGACCCAATCGGAACCTCCATTGCTCTAACACCCACCGACATCCGATCCTGTCCACCAAAAAAGTTCCCCATCAGTCTGGAGGATCGGATGACAGTCGGATGTAAACTAACAGGCGGTCCATTTCCATCTGACCGCTCCATAGAGTACAGCGGGATGTGTCTGTGTCTGCTCTGCATCAGCAGAGTGGACACGGACCTGTCATCCTCCTGCTCAGCAGGGATCAATGGAGAGATCCCCTGCTGAGCAGGCGGATTCACAGGCAGAGTCCGTCCCATGTGAAAGGGGCCTTAGTGAGTGTAGCTGATTATTCTATCCTCCACCATAGACAAAATGAGGAACTCCATGGCTAATTTTAATTGTTTCCCAGAATTCAGTTTTAATGTTGAACGTAGCATTTTTAGAAGTGAGTTGCTGTCCACCAGCACTGGCTCATTTGACTTTGCCCTCAGACAAATGGTTAAGTATCTTTGAATGCATTATGAGAAACACATTGTGCAGAATGGTATCTGCTTCATTATAGAGCCTGAAAGCTAAAAAAGCTTCCATTACTCCAGCATTAAAGCTGGTTTATAAATGGATCTAAGTTACAGGATTCTCTCTTAGAAAACAATTAGTCATTTCTCAGCCTTTCTAGCAAGTTCTGCTCATTCTAACATTTACTTAATGTTATTTTGTAACACAATTCATTCCTTTTACTTTTGGAAACAGCTGGTGGCATATAGCTTATTGACTAGGAAACAGGGAATTTAATGAGCAGCTGTTGAATTGGGTTCTCTGCACAGGTTCAGGCTTGTCCTCAGCATAACTTCGATATAATAAAATCGTTTTCCTTTCTTGTAATATGTGCTGCACTTAGAATCACAAGACCAGGAGAAGAAGTATGATCAAACATTTTTCAGTTCCTTAGAATGTGATTGCTCCTTGCAGGTGGCTCTGTCATTAGCAATGGTGCATCAAGCTGGATGACTCACCTACTGAGTGATAAACATGTTCTCTGGTTCATACAAGCGGCTTACATGAAGACATTTCTTCATCTTTCAAACTTTACCTCCTTAGGGTACTGCACACCCATGAAAAAAATCCATGCCTGATTAAAATGTAGGTGTCAATTGTGAAATATTATTATTAATATCTCACCTTTGATTTCTAAAAGCAGACACCTGACTTCTGTTTCTATGGCTAAATTCACCCGGCACTAACCTGGACACACACTGGCTTAGTCCAGGGTCAGTTGGAGGCTCTATTCACATGTAACACACTGATGAGTGGTTAGATGCAGACAGCAGTGGCGCCAGCCATAGATTTGTACAAATCTGACAGCCTCCTCTGACATAGGGTTGCCACCTTTTCTTCAAGCCAAACCCAAACACTTTTGTGGCACAAGGCAATTTTTTTTTGCAGTAAACACTATAGGATTATAAAAGACCTGGGACACATTTGGGTGCCCCAAGGGGAGTAGTAATGTAGAGCATGCCAGTGGGTGTGGCCAAATTGCTTTTGCTTTTCACCCCACCCTTCAGTGATGCCAAACCGACCCCCAAACAGCCGCCTGCAGCGGCAACAGATTTGTGTATGACTGTCTCGGTTACTTGGGGAGCCACAGCCTTGTCCAAATAATGTGTCAGGTGGACTGAAACCTGGACACATGATTCAAAACCCAAACTGTCCGGGTGAATCCTGGACAGGTGGCAACCCTACTCGGACAGCTGCAGTGTGTGCATATGGGGTTTACAACTGCTGCCAAAAAAATACTGATTTTTGCTGGTGGCCACCCCTGGCATTCTCTAAACTGCCATGTGAATGTAGTTTAAGTGCCCTTTAACAAGAGCATTCTTATCAGGTCCATCTGTCTGTTTAATAATAGCGAGAGAAGGGCGCACCGACCTAGCGCATTACCAAAATAAATGTATTTCAAATAAAAGCAACAGTGGTTGTACTCACATACAAACGTAGTAAAAAAGCATATCACAGCACAAACTGATGCGAATGATCACCCTCAGGTCAACCCTCTGGGTTCTTCCTCCAAATGCGTCAGCCATTTTCCAACACCACCTGGTCTTCTGGCAGTATCGGCCATCTACATCTGACTTGAAGGTGATCGATTGCATCAGCTTGTGCTATAATATGCTTTTATACTACTTACGTGAGTACAACCATTGTTGCTTTGATTTGATATAAATGTATTTTGGTAATGCGCTAGGTCGATGCGTCCTTCTCTCGCTATTATTTTACAGTTCTTAGGATACCCATTGTCCTAAGGAGGGCAGCAAGGCCGTTGGCATAGAGAGAAGCTGTCTGTACTATGCGTCCCCAGGCCCACTACTCGAGCGCTGGAGAATTACTTTGAGACCATCTGTCTGGTTTTCAGCTGGATCTTATCAGGAGTTCCATGCATCTCAATGGACAGGTGGGTGTAAATGAACTTGTGTCCGTTTATACTCACCTACCTCTGAGACTGTGTCCTTTTTAGTTTTAAACCCCTTTGTGCCTGAGGGTAAAACAAATGTTAATGCCTGAACACAATTTTGCAACTTTCACGTGTAAAACTGTACATATCATCACAACCGCTTTGTGCATCCAAGTGTATTATACCTTGTTTTTTCAGGACAAACTAGGTTTTCATTTGGTGGTAAATGGTAATGGGTATCCCCTGATTTTTATTTATTTTTTTATTATCGAAGGAAAACTATCCCAAAAAAGTAAAAAAATATTTCTTTAATTTAGCTGTATATTTCTTAGCTGCTACCAAAACCTATGTTGTGGAAATTTGTATTAATGTATGTTGTCAGATGTCCCCCAGTGTCAGTTTTGCTGTAATACGCTCATGGCGACCGCATCTAAACTCTTAAGTAAGCAGATCTGCGTACATGGGAACCATAGCATAACCATACAAAATTATGGCCCACTGAGCCATGATAAAGTATGGCTCGCATCATTGGTAGCAGTAGGAATGTGCACACGATCATGTTCAGAGCCATGTAAGTAATAAGTAATGTTCAAACTGTGAGTCCTTTGTGTCTCACAAAGAACTTGCCGCATGGCCCTGAACATGACCGTCTGCACACATACACTATTCTTTCTATTTGAATATATACATGTGTGTGTGATTGGTTCTTTTGAAAGAATACAAGTGTCCACCTTCCTTTTTTATTCCTTGGTTATTTATGTTTATATTATAAATAAAAGGAGATGGCTATTCTCTCGAGGATTCTGCTAAGCTCAAGGTGATACCAGCATCTGTCTGTGTTACTTGGAGAAATAAAAGCGTGCTTTCCCGGCATTATATGAGAGAGCTGTTTTTGTGCTTTTAAGCGCAAATAAATTATATGCGTATAGGGAGAAGCTTAGAATTTCGCTGACAGTTTGGCTGGCCAGAAAGGAAGCCAACAGATCTTCCTAATTCAGTGGACCTCGAGGGGGAAGAGACATCCAGAACGAGACCAGCAAAGGCAGGCCTATGGTAAGACAACCATACTTCAAGTTTTTTGAACATTTTTGCTGTTCTGTGTTCGGGATCTTGATTCTCTGTCCGCTGTATGGGGTAAGATCTGCCAGGCAAAGAACCTTATGTTTTTTTGTCGCTTTCTGTATAATGACGGGACTTTTATTGTAATTTATATTTTTGTCATTGTAAGTAGGTCTATTAATTGGGGAAGCACCTATATTTAAATCCTCTATAGGTCCCATTTAATACAAACCTAAAGTGAATGCTGTGTGTGACTGAGCAGGCTTTGTAACTGTATGCTGTGTTATAAGTTTGTGATGTATATGAGAAATAGAAATGTATGAATTGTGATTATTACCTTTGTATGGGACCAAGATACATGCTAGCTGTTATTTGTACCCGTAGTACAGCCCAGAAACAATAATTAGCATTTTTCTTTTTTTTTTTTTTTATCATGCCTTAAACATACTGACACTGATACTAATTTAAAACATATTTTTTGAAAAAAAAAAATCTCACCCAAAATACACGGACCATGACCTTTGAACATTACTTGACCCAAACACCAACCTTGGCACTGACTTGGGTCAAACCTTGATTCAGCTATTTTTTTCGTTATTTTTTATTTTATTTTTTTTTATTTATTTTATACACACTTGTGTTTATTTCTTTCTCCCTGCAAAAAGAGAGATACAATGTATCTCTTCCTCCATTCACAGAGAAAGAAAACACTAGGGCGGGCTGCACACTGACTGATCACTGTGATAGCCAATCAGAGGCTATCACAGCAATCAGGTGACCCAGAATGAGAGTTCCAGATCCTGATCGTTAGTATGGGACATGGGGTTCCCAAGGAGAGCCCAGTCTCTGTGCTGGGAGTGCATTGTGCGGCGCGCTCCCAGCACAAGGACAGGTACGCATATATGCAGCCCCATGAAAAATAGCCTAGTTTAGTGAAGCCACATATATGCATACTGTCGGCAGAAAGGGGTTATACAGAAAACGTGACATATTGGAGGTAGCTTGATGTAAATGGACAATGCAGTCCATTTACATCCAGCCGCACATAGAGCTGTCACAGATTTGTCCGTGTCCACCGGACATAAACTGAATGGGCATATATGTCAAACCACTGCCAGCTGTCCCATTCAGCTTTGACTAAGCAGAGATCCACTCACGGATCCCTTGCTGAATGCAGTGGAGCAGCTCTGTCCCAAAGAGTCCTATACCTTCCAGGATGAATGGTATGATATCACAGTAAACTTCTTGCAACTGGAACAGCGAGGAACACAGCTGTCCAAAAACGTGAATGGAAAAGGATAAATACTTTTGTTATATAACATGGGCAATTTTAACACAAGGGAACACACCAAAGGCAAAAAGGCAAAATAAAGTTTTTGGCTGGAGCTGAGCAATTAGGTGACTCTGTCACTCCCAAGTCACTTTCATACAAAGCATACATGTAAACCAAGAGTGAATATACTTACCTTTGCACTGGCCCACCTGTTAAAAAATATCTGCTTCACTGCTTCTCATTCGCCGCAAGTGTTCAACATTTAGTGTGGGTCAAATCTGTGTTCCCCTTGACCCATGTTGTGGTTCTTCCCACTGGCTCTTATGCTCTGTAGTGACATACAAGCCATCAGGAGGAACTACTGTATGCTGCAGGGGAGCAGGTATTATACACACTTGGAAGAGTGAAACCCCAGGGAGGAGTGAAGCTGTGACATTTCAACACAAGGGTCCCTGCAAAGGTAATCATAGTAGCTTTGTTTTTATGTGTTATTAGTGGGTAATAACTTGGATAGGGATAGGAATTATGGGATGCTCAACTTGACAAGGACAAAATTAGAGACAACTTCCTCTCTATGTACACAGCTCTGCTTTATTCTTCTCCTTTATCTCCTCTAGTACAACTCCAATTGATTCCTCCTCCTTGGATTGTACAGCTCTGATTGATTAGCTAACAGTCTTTGTTAGATCAGCAACAGCCCCTTAGGCTGGGTTCACACTGGGTTTCCCCGCATCCAATTCACATGATAGGAGACTGTGGCCGGCTCTCTATAGAGCCAGTTCACATATCTCTGGGGTGGCTGCGGAGCAGATTGCACAGGAGTCCTGTGCCTCTTTGGCTCCGTTTCAGGTCTGATTTCAGGCAAAAATTCAGCCCTGATTCGGCCTTGAAACGGAGAACAGGGACGCACCGGACCCCTGCTGTGAGCCATAGTGAATTAACCCAGCCTTACAGCATAGAAACTTTCAGTCCCTTTAGAAGGTAGCACAATGTGGTGTGAATTCTGGAGTACGTAAAACTCCCCTGTAGATACTAGTCCCAGCTCTACTACTGCAGTAAATGCTAGCCTACCTGGCTGCCTCTTCACCAGCCCACCTGGCTGCTTCTTCATCAGTCCGGCCAACTGACTCTGGAGATTTCCCAGGGCAAGGTAGGGAAGATTTTAAGCACACCGCTGTCTGCTAGAGAAACCTGCTACATGTGGCAGTCTCCCATCTTGTAGCCCCTGCACCGTGCTGTAGTACTCACATGATCCTCTCCTTGCTCCCACTGCCTCTCAGGAAAACCTCCTTCAAACTTCTCCTGTGGTAGGAGGCCAGCCAGCACCTGAGCAGGGGTCCCTCGAAGACCACTGACAGCTTCCTAAGCACTGCATCTCCATCTTCCACCCGACTCCCCTCCCAGCATCCATTTTTAAGGGCCCACCACCTGGGGATTGGCTAAGGTCCCCCAAACATGCAGAGGAACCCCTCCTAGCCTCCACCCTCTAGTCTTTAGAATGTTCTACAACTTTCTAGATTCAGGGGGAGGCACCAGAAAGCTGTCTGTAGGAGTTGTGCTGCCCTGAACTCTAATAACCCTGACCCAATTGCAGACAGTATGAGTCAATGCTTTACTGCATCAATTCAACTTACTTACTGACTGAACAGAGACCTCAGCCATTGGGCTTGTTAAAGTTTTATTCAAGAGGTCACCTGCTAAAAAGAGCATTTCTATACTTGTCTATTTGGTGGCCTTTGTGTTCATAACCAGTTTCTCTGCTGCCAAGCTACTTCAAGTATTCTACACCTCTAAATGTATTGCTAACAGAATAGTTTAGTGATTTTAACTTTAATTATTATTAGTTTTAAGAAAAAAAAATTGTGTTTTTTGCCATTAAATGGCAATTTAATTGCAAACAAAGATACTTTTTTGTAGTTTTACATTATGTAGGGTTGGGTTCTAACCCCATCTGCCTGTTTCTTGCATATACAACTGATGTTCACTTTGTACAGTCCTTGGGATAAAAAAATAATTTGCCAAATATTTTTACTGGTCTGCAATATGTTTAAAAATGTTCATTAAGTTGTCTTCATGCCATCTCTTTACCAAACTGAACATGTCCATTTTTTTTGTAATGTTTACATTTCAGAATCTGCTCTGTCTGATTTTTAATGTTGTGCCCTTTGACCCGTATTACGATTAAGGTGCAATATAAGGAAACTGGGATGCAGTTGGGTGCAATATAAGGGAATAATTGCTCCTTTAATTATTTCCTATTGGAATACCATAATAATGTGGCTTGAATAATGATGCGTCTTTGAGTGTAAAGCTAGACATTTATAGACCATTTTAAAAATGAGTTTATTTACACCTGTAATCAGTGGATTAGACAAGCATGAAAGATATGGTAATTGTGCAGTCTTATGCCGCGTACACACGATCGGAATTTCAGCCCGCAAAAGACCAATGAGAGTTTTTCGTCGGAAAATGCGACTGTGTGTATGCTCCATCAGACTTTTGCCGGCCAAATTCCAGCCAGCAAAAGATTGTGAGCATGCTCTCAATTTTTCAGTCGGAAAAAGTTCCTATCTGAAAATGCGATCATCTGTGGCAATTCCGACGCGTAAAATTCCTACGCATGCTTGGAAACAATTCGACGCATGCTCTGAAGCATTGAACTTAATTTTCTCGGCTCGCCGTAGTATTGTACGTGACCGCGTTCTTGACGGTCGTAAGTTCAGCGAACTTTTGCGTGATCGTGTGTATGCAAGGCAAGCTTGAGCGGAATCACGTTGCAAAAGCCATCATATCTTTTTCCGACAAGATAATTGATCATGTGTACGCGGCATTAGAATTGTTTAGAAACAGAGTTGACCTATGTGATACTAACAATGGTTCACGCACTTTGAAGCTATATGTGTACATACATTTATCCAAGTTGTTAATTCCAGATATTTTCATTGTGTTAGGATTAAGTATGACTTATGATTTAAAACATTATTTTTTGTGGATGCCCAAGGTTTTTTCATGAACTTGTTGAATATCATTACATTTTATAGCATTAAAATGAACCTGTGGAAAATAAAAAATGACAAATAGATTAAGAGCCCATTCAAACTGATGCATGTAGACTTTTTTTTTTTTGTGTTAACACACATACTGCGGCATACTGAGTTATGTTGCTATTTTATTGTAAATGGCACTTAATAATAACAGTAGAGTACAATGCAAAAAAAAAAAAAAGGGTCATGTCTATTTTTTCAGTGCATGAAGGTGCCCTGCCAACCTATTTATATTATTATTATTATTTCTCTTGGAGAATAGTTTTTATATTATAAAGTCCTGAATATTGTTATTATGAACTGTGTAATTGGCTGAACTGTTATTATTTTTTAAAGTAATTATTATTACTATTATTTTTATTTTAAGATTATTATGGTTGATACTGATGATAATGATAATAATTATTCATATTATATTTTGTTAATAGTTTTCTATCATTATTATTATATGCTGCTTGATGGACTGTCTTTGTGTTATTATAGTGATCTAATTTATCTATTATTTTTATTATTAATATTATTTGGCTATTATTATTATTTGCTGCTTATCATGGCTGGCACTGTTGTTGTTGTTATGATGATTATTATTATTATCATTATTGTTATAACAATAATACTAATGATAATAAATGTCAAATTTTATGTGATGTGGGTGAAACTATTCCAGTTATTATAATATACCGTCGGGGGACTATGATGATCTTTTATTATTATTGTTATTATTATTTCTATTACTAAGAATTTTGACTATTAAATGTGCAGCTGGTAAGGATATTACTGCTGTTTGTAATTCTATTACAACATATATTTTTCTAATTTGCTGTTGTTGTTATTATCAGTGTTAATATTAACATTGTTCTGTGTGTGAGATAGTATTAATATTTGTTGCCACAGGGACTTTTATTATTGTTTTTATTTGAGTGGGGCTAATATTATTATGTTGCAAGGGCTACTATTAATATTCTTTAAATATAACGCTGTTGACTGGGCTATTTTTATTTTATATATTATGTTGCTGGTAGGACTTTTACTATAACTGTTAGATGGTGAGGCTATTATAATTAAAACCCATTGTTGGTGTAGCTATTATTAAACTTTCACATATGGTCTTCTTTTTTTTTTTTTATAATGACATGACTTCATGAACTTTTCACTAAAGATATATCCAGTTTGTTTTTTTCTGGTAGCAGAGGACCTATAGAATAAAAACACAGTTATTTTGATTTTATGTCCAACAAAATATGAAAATATTTATGAAATGTTTACTTTTAAAAAGAAGTACACTCAGTTTGCTATTAGTTCACAGAAATGCAAAAAAATGAAAAACATTCTCCAAAATTCTCTAAAATGTTATTAAATAAAAGGCAATTTTATTTTATTTACTGAATTAAAAATACATCTAAAACTGTGAGCACTTACAAGAACTTACAAAGAAAACTGTTATGAGACCATGCATTTAGAGACAAATATAAATTGTTATTGTTTTCAAAATAACATACAAATATGAGAATAAAGCCACAACGAGATTGGGTAGAGTCTTGTACATATTGCATAAACCATAATGAGTATGTCAAATATAGCCAACAAGCATGTAAGTAAATCCTGTGTACATGCGGTCTTGAGGGAAAGAAATAACCCAAAAATATGGCAGCATAGACTTTATAAAAGAATATGGGAGAGGGGAGAGAAAAGGGGGAAAGGGAGACGACCTGAGATGGCAGAGACTAGACAAAGCAACAGAGAGAAGAAGAAGGTAAGAAAGAGAGACGGAGTCTTGAGTGACACTCCAGAACCAGGAAAATAATAGCGTTAATAAAAATAATGAAAATAATAAAAATAATAATAGGAGGACTATGGTGGACAAACAACTCAACAGGAGCTGCGGGTGCTACAACCCAGAGGGCCTATGAGGGCCATGCATTTAATATCTTTAGTCCTCATCGCTTTGGAAATGCGTGCAGTATAACATGAACATTAGTGTGTGCTTCTTAATTTTTGTTTTGTTATAGTTATTACACAATGGGGCTGGTATAGTAAGCTTAACCCTTGGGTACAAAAACTGTTCCGAAGATTGGATAATAATTGGATAATAGGACTTCACAGATTTTCCACTGCTTTCCATCTTGAGTAGAACTACAATGGTTTGATTTGACACTTTAAGATTCTGTTAAGTACCGGATACGTCTGTGGCAGTCAAATGTTTTAATAGATAGTCTTACAATAAGTAATCAGTCTTTTGTATTGCTGTAGGCCTTCTATTTATGGGAAGTAGTAGATATGGGAGGGTGGGAAGCCTCCTTTTGAATTGTAAATGTATTTTCAGTGCTTCTAATTATAATGAAAATATGTTTATAGAATTATAGTGAGCTTAAAGGGGTTGTAAAGGTTTGTGTTTTTTTCCCCTTAATGCATCCTATGCATTAAGGGGAAAAAACACCTTTCAGTGACCCGTTTTACTTACCTGACCCCTCGAACTTGACCCACAGGGACGCGCTGTCTTTCTGCCCGGGGTTCTCAGCTGTTGATTGGATAGATTGATAGCAGCACAGCCACTGGCTCCCGCTGCTGTCAATCAAATCCAATGATGCGAGTGCTGGGGGCAGGGCCGAGTCCTGCATTCTGCTTCTATGGCCTGCAAGGTAACCACCTAGGAGAGTGCTTCTCCCAGGGGGTTATCTGATGTGGGGAGGAACTGCAAGAGCCACCGTGGGACCCCAGAAGAGCAGGTTCGGGGCCACTCTGTGCAAAACGAGCTGCACAGTGGAGGTAAGTATGATATATTTGTTATTAAAAAAGACAAAAAAAACGAACCTTTAGTGTCACTTTAAAAGGCAAGCACATGTGTCAGACTTTATATCAGCTCCTGCAAAACTGCTTGCATCCTAGGCTTTGGGTGTAAATGGGTCTTCAAATCTCCTGCTCTTTGGCGTGGTTGCTGTCTTAGAAACCCTTTAGACCAGTTCAGGTTCAATTCATTACGATACAAACAGATTCCCCCTAAGCTACTGTATGTAACACTCTCTAAAAATGTTTTTATACAGTGCTAATACAAACTACCCTATACATAAATTATGTGCAATATAATCTAATCAAATCAAACTATTAAGACCATATATCACATTTTTTGTGTACTCCTTTTTAAAATTGTCTAGTGCTCTCCATTTAAGGGGGAATTTCACTTTCATGGGGAAAAAATATAACAAATAAAGAAAAAATAATATAGCGTATACAATTGTGACACAAGTCATATTGTAATTGAATGCTATTAAAAATTACCTTTCCTTTTCAATCTGCAGCCGCTGTAATTTTCATAAAATGCAATGCAATATGGCAACCTGGAGGTGTTCTGTACACAGAATGTGTACAGAATGCCCCCAGAAACATCATTTCCTGCTTGTGTGATTGGCTCACTGATTTTTCCAGAAGTCTGCACGAAGATACAAGTCAGATATCAGGCATCCCCTGCAACAAAAATTTCATTTTTGGTGAGATACTCCCAATAGGAAATCACGTCTAAAGGGATTCAGACCCTGCAGCTTTCCTCAGTGCCCTGCAGCTGATTGATAACTATGATACCACTCCCATTTGACTCACTTTCCCACATGGACACAGGCAAACACACAGGGATTTCTTTAGAAAAAGAAAAGGTAGGAATCTGCAACAAAGGTTGTTATAATCCTTGCAATGTACATAGATCACCCAGAGGGGAATGTTTTTTTCTCAACAAAAGTGTAGTTACGCTTTAAATTCATAAATAGTGTCCACAAATATATACATAACGTGTCCAGTGCTTTAAAAATTGCTCCATGCTCTAATCAAGCCACCACTCCAATGATTTGTATACACACCTTCCATTCCACACAGTTCCCTTGTTGGTATCAGTTATGTACAGTGTGTTCCACATCACTTTGCGCTTTTTCTCCACTTGTGGTCCCTCTGTCTTCCCTCCACACCTCCAAAAACTCACCAGAAGTTTTTGACCCCTTCTGATTAAGAGTGGGTTAAATAGACAGGGAAAGACAGGCCAGTATAGTGAAAAATCCCAAACCACATAATATACAGATGAAATTGCACTCACATCTCACTGTGCTATTTCCCAGCACTTGGGTATAGATCGCTTGTTCCTCTTTGTTAGATGGGTCCACTTGCTTCCTTGGTGCAAGCATAGCTTCCATTTGTGAGGATGTTAGTGTATGTAGCTCCGCCCTTATGTGTTTCATCACAAGAAGTCTTTAGGGAGCGATGCAGACACTCTTTATTTTGCCCCCTCATATCCTGCTATTAACCCATCATTGTAATAGGCTTATCTATCTGTTTAAATGATCTGTTTGTGGCATGCTAATGGCAGCTCTGTGGCATATAGTGACAGGACCAATAATACAATCTTGGCCAACGTTCCCCATTGATAACGTCACGTATGACGAAACGCGTACTGACGTCACCACGCGAGTTTACTAGGAGGACGGGCTCCATTTGTTGCCGGCCGGCATTACTTTTAATATACGTGATATTCAACTTACAGATGTAAGTGCAATATCTTTTTTATAAATAAAGCATTAAGACTGTATTACGCTATGGTCAGTCTTCTTTTTGGGGGCATTTACCTAAGAGAAAACAGACTCCATAGACGGTGAGAGGGAGAGATTTGCACCATCCAGTGCGCTAGAACCGGTTCTGATTGACACCTGCAAGCTAAAGGCCGCGGCTGGGTTATAGCCATCTGCCCTTTATGCTTGCCATCTGGTAAGCAGATCTTTATTACGGTAGCCGGGCACTTTCCTGTTTGAACATAATCACTGTGGTGTCATTAAGAGGAAATAGTGATTCAATAAGGACTTTTTATGTCTTGACTTGATTGATTGAGACCCTTTTAGCGCAGCTTCTCTCTCTCGTTGAAGATTTTACACTATGGAGGCCTTATCGCTTTTTCGGCCCACGTGTGATAGAATCCATTTTGGGTGGTGGAAGCTTGGCAGCGTGATCCCCTTGGATAATCAAAGGCCCTGGCTGGGTATATAGCCACAAGCGTGAAAGACCTCCCATAACAGGAGGTCATGAGGAGCTGGTAAGCGGCCATTCTATGAGGTGGAGGCTTTTCTGAAAATTCATGGTGAAAATGTCAAGCACTGAGGGATATATTGGACTTCACGTCACTTGTTGGACTTTTCTTCTGTCTTCTTTCTTAATGTGTTTATGGACACAGAGTCATCAATATTTTATAACCATTCAATTTAGCTCAATTTATTTTTATTTGATCACTTTGCTTGTCTGTACAGTATTCTAATCTCATGTCCATTGTAGTCTAATTAGTGGTATGTAACTTTGTCTTTCTATGCATTATAATGTCTTTATAGACTCCAGACAGGTAAGAGGTGTGGTTGTGTTGTCTAGTGTAGACTAGAGCCCCATAGAAGCCCAGGGGGCCCAGATACAACCTTTTATATTCTTGCAATAAACCAGGGGAATAGTGCAGTTGATCAGAGCTGTGCACTTGCCTGTCACTTCACAATGGAGGATGTACTTTTGGGCAGTTGGTGTTTGATGGGGCAGGTACTGCCAGAACAGACCATGCCATTGAGGTAACTCATCTGTTCTTATACAAACCGTACCTACTGTATGTCAATAGATCTGTTTACAGGAGCAATCCATAATTTGGCTATGCTAAAGAGGGGACCTCAGAAAAAGAAAAAAATCTGTGTTAATGCTAGTGACTGACTTATTTTTATTTTTTTGTACCAAAAAAATGTTAATGTAACATTAGCTTTTCATGTGTTACAGCGAGTATTATTAATTGATTGTTTAGGATGTGGTACCTACACTAGGCCTATAGTCCTATTAGTGCCCCCCGCTTTCTCTTTTTCTGTTTTACATTGGGATATAGAATGATAGCGATTACCTTATTTATTTCATTTTTTTAGCTTGCCTACAAGTACATCATTTACTCAGAAATAAGCTGATTTTTCAGTGAGGAGATTAGATACTTACAGTTCGGTAGACTGATCATCAGTCTAGTCACTGTCAGTGATCTAGGGAGACAGGACATCCTGATGGCTTGAAAATTCAACCTCAACTGACAGCCCAAGCAGCTGCCAGGTCGCTATTCTTAAGGAATTATTCACCCTACCTCATGCCATTAATAATAAAATAAGAGTGTAATAGGTCACCGCAAAGTTCCATGATTTTTATAAATGTCCTAGTACTTATGTACTGATATATACAGCTGGTGTTATTTCCCTAGAAAATTCACATATACATTTCCTAACCTCAATCTAAGGACAGGCATAGTGGTAGGTTCAGGTGCATGGTGTCTCAAAAAGGAATTTCAAGCGAGTGCAATGGAGCAGAGAAAGAGCTAGGATGTTTTGTTAAAGAGACATTAAACTCTGGTTTGATTAAAAAAATCTATTCAAGTATACACTATATTGTCAAAAGTATTGGGACACCTGCCTTTGCACGCACATAAACTTTAACAGCATCCCAGTCTTAGTCCGTAGAGTTCAATATTGAGTTGGCCCACCCTTTTCAGCTATAACAGCTTTAACTCTTCTGGGAAGGCTGTCCACAATGTTTAGGAGTGTGTCTATGGGAATGTTTGATCATTCTACCAGAAACGCATTTGTGAGGTCAGGCACTGATGTTGGATGAGAAGGCCTGGTTCCCAGTCCCCGTTCTAATTCATCCCAATGGTGTTCTATCGGATTGAGCAGGCCAGTCCGGTTTTTCCACCCCAAGCTCGCTCATCCATGTCTTTATGGACCTTGCTTTATGCACTGGTGTGCAGTCATGTTGGAACAGGAATGGGCCATCCCCAAACTGTTCCCACAAAGTTGGGAGCATGAAATTGTCCAATTTGTCTTGGTATGCTGATGTCTTGGTATGTTGAAGTTCCCTTCACTGGAACTAAGGGGCCAAGCCTAACCCCTGAAAAACAACCCCATGCCATAACCCCCCCTCCACCATATGATTTGAAGGGGTGGCCCAATACTTTTGGCAATATAGTGTGGATGAACGAGTTTGGGGTGGAGGAACTTGACTGATCTGCACGATCCTGACCTCAATCCGATAGAACACCTTTGTGATGAATTAAAGTGGAAAATGTGAGCCAGGCCTTCTTGTCTAACATCAGTGCCTGACCTCACAAATGTGCAGAATGGTCAAACATTCCCATAGACACACTCCTAAACCTTGTGGACAGCCTTCCCAGAAGAGCTGAAGCTGTTATAGCTGCAACTGCAACTCTCCGCTATCTTCCCGACTATAGAAGTTAAACTAACAGGTCTATAGTTACTTGGTAAAGACTTTGTTCCCTTTTTAAATATAGGCACCACATTGGCCCTACGCCAATCCAGTGGTTACTATTCCCATAATTAACGAGTCCCTAAAAATTAGATACATGGGCCTTGAAATTACAGAGCTCAATTCTTTTAGGATCCGTGGGTGGATCCAATTTGCAATTGTGTGAACAAAACCTAAAGGATAAGTTCACCTTTCAAAACATGTTACGAACAGACCGTTCGTGCTCCTCCCCGATCCCTGCTGTGACAGCTAGCAGGGTTCTTCTCCCTCCCTGCTAGCTGTCACAATTTTTAAAAACGTGTCTGAGCGGGCCTCCGCCCTCCCGGCCTGGTCACTGAATGAGAGGGCTCTGGGCATGGAAAACTACAAGGTGCGGCAGTCTTTGCAGCTGTCAGGTTGTAGTTTTTAATGACCTACAGTACCATGCCGCTGTGGAGCGCCATGGTAGTTCATTCATGCTTCCTGTTAGATTGTATCTGCTTACCCCTATGGGATGTACGGACAAGCAGATACACTGGCACTGCTGGAGACCTGCATGACACCAGCAATCTGCTGATCGCTGGTGCAATGCTTTAGAGGTTCCAAATAAATAAATAAATACATTTTAAAAAATGCTCATTTGTTTACCTGCAAAAAAATGTGCATTTATTTATTTTTTTTGTAAAAAGTGAACTTATCCTTTAAGTATTGCATGTGCATGGATTGTTTTTGGACAATACGGATATTGTTTAGTGTCACTTTAACCACTTACGGACCGCCGCATACGTCCTAAGTTTGAAGAGGAATATCGTTCTTTTGGCAGCAGCTAGCTGCCATAACCCTGGTATCCTCTTCTTCAGCGGTCCGCTTTCAGATAAGAGTGGTCTCTGCGGTGAATTCGCCGCAAGATCACCTTTATCGGCGGCGGGAGAGAGCCCCTCCTCCCGCTGCGCTCCGGTGCCCTCTGACGCATACTGGAGCCCCTTGCTTGGTATGGAGACGAGGGGAAGATGGCCCCCACCCGTCTCCATAACATTGCAGGGCGGAAGCAACATCAAAAAGTCACTTCCGCCCATAGCTCTTAAAGGGCCATTTTTAAACATTTTTTTTTTGTGACAATTTTTTTTTTTTAATTGCATTTTAGTGTTAATATGAGATCTGAGGTTTTTTTGACCCCAGATCTCATATTTAAGAGATCCTGTCATGCTTTTTTTTTTTCAATACAAGGGATGTTTGCATTCCTTGCAATAGGAATAAAAGTGGCACATTTTTTTTTAAAAAGAACAGTGTAAAAATTAAAAATAAAAGGATAAAATAAATAATAAAATTTTTTTTTTAATGCGCCCCGTCCCGCCGAGCTCGTGTGCAGAAGCGAACGCATACGTGAGTCGCGCCCGCATATGAAAACGGTGTTTAAACCACACATGTGAGATATCGCTGCAATCAGTAGAGCGAGAGCAATAATTCTAGACCTCCTCTGCAACTCAAAACATGCAACCTGTAGAATTTTTTAAACATCTTCTATGGAGATTTTTAAGGGTAAAAGTTTGTCGCCATTCCACGAGCAGACGCAATTTTGAAGCGTGACATGTTGGGTATCAATTTACTCGGCGTAACATTATCTTTCACAATATAAAAAAAAAATGGGCTAACTTTACTGTTGTCTTTTTTTTTAATTAAAAAAGGTGTATTTTTTCAAAAACAAAGTGCGCTTGTAAGACCGCTGTGCAAATACGGTGTGACAGAAAGTATTGCAATGACCGACATTTTATTTTCTAGGGTGTTAGAGAAAAAATGTATAATGTTTGGGGGTTCTAAGTAATTTTCTAGCAAAAAAAAAACTGTTTTTAACTTGTAAACAACAAATCTCAGAAAGAGGCCTGGTCCTTAAGTGGTTAAGTAAAGTTAAATCTGGTTGGCTGATATGTGTCACTGTTGCAAATTATCTTGCCTTTTTTATGATCATTATTATTTTCTTATGAAACATAGTTATTACAATCCCAGAAATGTCTTTCTGAACAATGGTTACAACACAGCATGCGCAATAATGATGTCAATCTCCATTATCCTATCTGCATGCACACCACTGAGTTTGTTGCAGTTTACTACCTGTTAGACTAATTGGATAAGGTTTGAATGTAGGGCAGGCTTCGCACACTGCTCTCACTGACCCTGCTGCTAAAAATACCAAAGCTTTACTCTGATACAACAAGAATGCAATCACACATCTGCCTGTGAGGTCCCAGCAGAGGTCATTAAAGCTGAACCCCAACCTTACCTTCCGTCAGCTGTACACACTTCTCTCCTGTACTGAACATGCTTACTCTTCCCTTTGTACCCAATTGATGATGGAACTCTTTGCACTACCAAACGCACATGACACTGTTGACCTTAACAATCTCTGATGATCATTAAAAATCATTGAATAAGAAACTGTTTACTCCAATTTCACTGCCAACTGGGAGATTCTGATGTCCTGGCTGGAGGACATCCATCATCATGGAGCCTTTTCCTCCTCAGTCTGACTGTCCCTTCCCAACAGCCATGATCTGCCTGCATTGCATAGAGAAGCACAGACGTCAGATTAGCAAACCTGCAGATCAGCTAACGGAAGCAACGTTCCGTCACCTGACTTACCAAAAATACTTACTGCGCATGTGTTCCACTGCTAGCAGGTTTGCTAATCTGACAGAACACCTGCAGCCAGAAGGTGGCAGTGGACATCTTGTTACACCCGACCAAGTCTTGGATTTCAGACTCATTATAGCAATAAATTGAGCATATAAGCTTCTATATAGTATTTTGAAACCTATGAGACTGTTTTGATTTTTAATTTTGAAAGCCTGCATTCAGAAGGTGGCAACGACCTTGGTACACCCCGCACTGCTCAGCGCCTGTCAGATTGTTGGACACTGAAATGCACAGGCACTAGCGGTGGAACGCATGCGCAGTACATATTTTTGTTAAGTCAGCTGACGGAACAACACTTCTGATCTGACAGGTTTCCTAACCTGACAGAAGGCCCCTCTCTCCTACCGAGTGCCACTACAGCAAGCAGCTTGCTATGGGAGCACCCAAGCCGAGCCACTGCTCTGTGTGTCCATTCAGACACGGAGCCACAGCTCAGCTCCGCCCCTCTCTCTCTGCTCATTAGCTCACTGACTTTGATTGACAACGCCAATGGCGCCCGCTGCAGCTTCTCAGCCAATCAGGAGGGAGAGTCCCGGACAGCTGAGGTTCCCATGCAACATCGCTGGATCGAGATGGGGCTCAGGTAAGTATTAGGGGGGCTGGGGGGGGATTCTGCACTCAGAAGGTTTTTTATCTTAATGCACACAGTAGAATGCATTAGATAAAAAACCTTCTTCCTTTAGAACCACTTTAATTTAGCAGTGCATCCAAGTGTACTAACTATTATATTAATATGTGATGTGATGAAGGTTTATGTTGTGAACTCTCATACAGGGCACCCATTACGTTGAATCACTGTATGATAATAATGACATTTGATATGATAAAGTATGTAATAAATAGCATGGTTAGCCTATTTTTTACACATAAACAAAACATTCAGGCACCCAATATGCATCAATACAGTCCCAAGAGTGCTCATTAACACCAAGGATTCTAAAGCATAGCCCCCAACTGTCCCTGATTTGGAGCAATGTCCCTCTGTCCCTCTTTACTCCTCATTTGTCTCTCATTTTGGTCTGATATATATAGTTGTATATAAAATGCACTATTTATCTTTCAAAAAGTGTTTCCCAGTGCTAAACCTTTCATCCAAATTCTAAATTGTTGCCTTTGTAAATTTTAAAAACCAATATAAAGGAACAGTGATAAAAAAAAGCCCTTGTAGATTTAATTAACCTTTTTTTTGGTTAATTCTCCTTTAAGGGGTGTGGCAGGGGGCGTGTCCCATTCCTACATACATTTGCTAGTAGGTGTCCCTCATTCCCATCTCAAAATGTTGGGAGGTATGCTAAAGCATTCATGTTAAGTGATGCTTGCTGTCACTCTGAATATATACCCACCTAAGCATGCAATGTAGATAGTAAACTGTAGAGAACCCCACCACTTCAGAAGCGGTACTTAGATACTTCTGGACAGTTACTGAGATTATTGACTTTCAGCAAAGATGTGGGAAAGCCCATTCCTGGAGCTAAAGCAAAAGATATGGATAACCCTGCTAAGATCTGTACCAATTAAGTGGTGCTGTGCCTATATAATTGCAGCACAATGGCTGCTGGAGTATTTAGAGCCACTCTTACATGTTTTTTCACTTTTTTTTCAAGTAATCTTACAGTTTTAATTACATTTGAACCCGGAACAGGCCAAGAAAATTCAAATATTTACATATACTGACCAATTCGTGCATGTCCATCTCTCAACAGCTCATCTCACCTTGTTCCCCCATCCTCCTGCTCAATGTTTACATTGGGGATTAGAAACCCGGAATGCTGCTGAGTCACTGCTGGGGGGGAGGAGCAGGGAGAGTTAAAAAAGAAGTAAGGACTTTGCAAAAAAAATTATTATACTCACTTACGTGGATGCAGCATTTACTTATGCTGCATCCTTCTCCTGCTGGCTCTGCAGTGAGAACTGAGCGATCAAACATCGCTGATCGCTCAGTTCTCCCCTACACTCTAAACAGAGAGCAGTGACTGTCTCTGGGGCTCCTCTCTGCTCTGCCCCTCCAGACTCTTGGTGGATCCATGAGAGGCTGAGCCAGGTGCTGGTTCAGGCTTCTGGGTGGATCCCAACCATATGGTTGGGATCTTTTCAAAACCTGGACCAGCTATGTGACATCAGTCAATAGAGGGCTTTAGCCCGCTGATGGCTGAAAACGGGTCACATGAATGCAGAATGAACTGCACTCTTTTGATCCATAGGAGATGTACAACCAAAAAAGCTTTGGCTGTAATTCTTTTTTTAAGCTGCCTGAGACAACAACAAGCTTTAAACAAGCATTAAACTTTGAGAATGAATTGCTCTGCAGTGCCTGCAGATACAGAGGTCAGTAACTAGCTTGTTTCAAAGCTCATTTACAGCTTGCCAAGAAAATGTTAATGTTTGAACGTCCTGTAGCCACCCTGTCATAAGGAAGTGTGTCTATTTAAATGTAGTGGTGCTAAGTTGCAGTCACCTTAGGTGAATTGATAGTACATAGCTTTCTCCTAGGATTTTATTGCTGCCAGTTTCTGTCTACTGCCAGTAAGTGTCACTAGTACCTCTGGCAATGGTATGAGAGCTGCACTAATTAGAGCCATGAATATTTATCTATCTCTGGCCAACCACTAGGTTTATTGCCAGTAGTGCATGCTTAGAGAGGGTATAAGTATTCAGGGAGTGGCCTTGGACATCAGTTCTCCCCTAGGCCTCCTGCTTAGGGAAGGGATGTGTTGGATGTTGAACTATTTTAAGTTGACCATACATGGATTTAAATTCAGCCAGTTCAGCAGGAATCGAGTCCATCACCCACTGGTTGAATGAAAAATGAAAAAAGCTGACTCATATATGGCCAGCTTTATGCCTGCTGCCTAAGAGGGTAACTATGTGGTTGGGCAAAGGCCTGCATTTAAGGCCTACCTTGTATACCTGGGGATTGAGGAGCCATAGAGGAACTCCAGATGTCTTGAGTGGCCGAAGAAACATGGACTGGAAGCTTGGACCTCATTGGCGTCTTTTCCCCAGGGTGTTGGCCACTGAGTTAACAAGTGCTTTACAGTCAGGAGCCATGATGACAGAATGCTGGGTTAGCTTAAAGGTTCTCCATCTGTAAGTACTTTTGTTTTCCTATTCTGGAGTCTTCTAGTCCATAGGTACCCCTGTGCCATTACCCTCTGTCTCTGGAGTTTTGAGTGACAGTCAATAAACTATTGTTTGCATCTTGACTGGTGCCCATTTGTACAAATGTCTCCACCTTTGCTTAAGGTCTACACCGTGAGGTGAAATGCTACTCCTCCCTGTCCCTGGGGGTCCCATCAACCTTTTGGGGGGTCAAGGGAGGTGCTACAATCCATTACCTGTCTACAGGGTCGCTTTAAATGTCATCAGTATACCATTTGTGCTCTTGTATGTATTTATGAGTTGCATCCCCATTCACAAAAATATATCTACAAATGCAGGAAGATTGAAATAATATACTGAACATTTGCATTAATATGTTGTAAATATCTGCAATTATACTGTTGTAAAATGTCTGCAAAGAAGTGCAGAGGTGAGATCTCTGGTTCCTTGTTCGATTTTTTATTTATTTTATATTATGCTTGAAATCACATGTGGAAGCAGAACTGCGATTCCAAGATAGATGGGAAAGTCAATGACTCTAGTGAGGAGATTTAATTGCTGAAGCAATATGAGAAGTCAGCTGGTGACCATATCAGACATAAGCCTGACCCTTTGAAGCCAGATGCATTACTGACTAATTTTAGACAATGATGAAATAATTAACTATGTTTATCCTGTTTCTTCGACACTGAACCCTTCCTGTTCATGGATGTGAGTTTTCCTAGCATCTGTGGACCCTGCTCAAGGATACAGATTTATACAGATATACAGTGTCTTGAAAAAGTATTTATACCCCTTGACATTTTCCTAATTTTGTCATGTTACAACCAAAAACGTATTTTATTGGGATTTTATGTGATAGACCAACACAAAGTGGCACATAATTGTGAAGTGAAAGGAAAATTATAAATGGTTTTCAAAGTTTTTTACAAATAAATATTTCAAAAGTGCGGCGTGCATTTGTATTCAGCCCCCTTGAGCCAATACTTTGAATGACCTTTCGCTGCAATTACAGCTGCAAGTCTTTTTGGGGATGTCTCTACCAGCTTTGAACATCTAGAGAGTGACATTTTTGCCCATTCTTCTTTGCAAAATAGCTCAAGCTCTGTCAGATTGGATGGAGAGCGTCTGTAAACAGCAATTTTCAAGTCTTGCCACAGATTCTCAATTGAATTTAAAGGGGTTGTAAAGCTATTTTTTTTTTTTTAAATAACAAACATGTTATACTTTCCTCCACTGTGCAGCTCGTTTTGCACAGAATGGACCCGAACCTGGTCTTCTGGGGTCCCTCGGCGGCTGTCTCAGCTCCTCCACGTAAGAACTAAACACCTTCATGTGAGCTCTCTCGCATGGTGTTTAGTTCTTGCGGGCGCGCTCCCGTGATACAGCCGGCGGCTATAGCCTCTCACTGTATCACTCGGCTCCGCCCCCCCCAGCGCTCCGCGTCATTGGATGTGATTGACAGCAGTGCGAGCCAATGGCTACGCTGCTTTCAGTCCATCCACTCTAGCCAATCAATGGGCAGGCTGAGCGGCGAAGAGGATGTCTGGAACTTCGAGGGGTCAGGTAAGTAAAATGGGGTGGCTGAGGGGCCAGCATTGTCGGATGTTTTTTCACCTTAATGCATACGATGCATTAAGGTGAAAAAACGTGAACCTTTACAACCCCTTTAAGTCTGGACTTTGACTAGGCCATTCTAACACATGGACATGCTTTGATCTAAACTATTCCATTGTAGAACTGGCTGTATGTTTAGGGTCATTGCCCTGCTGGAAGGTGAACCTCCGCCCCAATCTCAAGTCTTTTGCAGACTCTAACACGTTTTCTTCTAAGATTGTCCTGTATTTGGCTCCATCCATCTGCCCATCCACTCTGACCAGCTTCCCTGTCCCTTCTGAAGAAAAGAATCCTCACAACATGATGCTGCCACTAACCGTGTTTCACGGTGGGGATGGTGTGTTCAGGGTGATGTGCAGTGTTAGTTTTTTGCCACACATAGCATTTTGCTTTTAGGCCAAAAAGTTCAATTTTGGTCTCATCTGACCAGAGCACCTTCTTCCACATGTTTGCTGTGTCCCCCACATGGCTTCTCACAAACTGCAAACAGGACTTCTTATGGCTTTCTTTTAACAATGACTTTCTTCTTGCCATTCTTACATAAAGACCAGATTTGTGGAATGCATGACTTATAGTTGTCCTGTGGAAAGATTCTCCCACCTGAGCTGTGGATCTCTGCAGCTCCTCCAGATTTACCATGGCACTCTTGGCTACTTCTCTGATTAATGCTCTCCTTGCCCGGCCTGTCAGTTTAAGTAGACGGCCATGTCTTAGTAGGTGTGCCATACTCTTTCCATTTTCAAATGATGGATCAAACAGTGCTCCGTGAGATGGTCAAAGCTTGGGATATTTTTTTATAACCTAACCCTGCTTTAAACTTCTCCACAACTTTATCCCTGACCTGTATGGTGCGTTCCTTGTCCTTCATGATGCTGTTTGTTCACTAAGGTTCTCTAACAAACCACAGAGGGCTTCGTAGAACAGCTGTATTTATACTGTGTTTAAATTACACACAGATGGACTCTATTCACTAATTAGGTGACTTCTGAAGGCGAATGGCTCCACTAGATTTTGGTTAGGGGTATCAGAGTAAAGGGGGCTGAATACAAATGCACACCACACTTTTCAAATATTTATTTATTTGTAAAAAATGTTGAAAACCATTTATCATTTTCCTTCCACTTCACTATTATGTGCCACTTTGTTTTGGTCTATCACATAAAATCCCAATAAAATACATTTACATTTTTGGTTGTAACATCAAAACATGTGGAACATTTCAAGGGGTATGAATACTTTTTTCAAGGCACTGTATACATACTGTTTCTATGGCATTGATAGAGAAAACATTAAAGGACTTCGAAGAATAACTCTCACATTTATTTGTCTATCTAACTGTATGTAGGTTCAATCTCTTCTTTTGCGGATGAGTTAAGCACAGGTAGATAATCATGATAGAGGCAAAATCAGTAACATTTTGCAAAGGATTATGGCAGTATTAAGTCCTTTTGATTACGTTGAGACTGATCTTGTAAAGGAGTTAGGACTTTTTTTTTGTTTACAAACGTTTTTATTGTAGAATAGTATAATATCTGGGTGAACAAGCGTTGAAGGTACATGAGGTACAATGGTAATATATTCAGTAACAGCTGAACAATATGATACTTGCATAGTATATCTCATTGTACAGTACATGCAAGGTGCACCCAATAAATCAGAGCAATGAGAAACATAAAATAAAAGAAATAATACAAAAAAAAAGGGGAAAAGGGAAAAGAAACAAAAACATATTATTGTGATAAATGTGCATCCCATTCATATTATCATAGCCATCAATCCATGAGGATGTTATGTAACTTTATTCCTGAAGTCAGGAGGCTATGCAGCTTCTAGAGGTACATTCTCATACAGATTCCGTCTTTTGGGAACATAATCATATCTGTTGTGATTCCGCTATTGGGGCCGAGGGATCTCCTAGTCTATCACTCAGTAGGTGTGCCGTCCAAATATTCCATTTACGGTCAAAAATGTGCATGGAGTCCAGGAGAGTGTGGTGTATTCTTTCCATAGCCCTGATGGACTCCATACGTGAGATCACCTGCGACCAAAGTACGTGGGGATGTTTCCAGTTTAAGGCTATTGCCCATTGGATAGCACTAAAAAGAGTGTGAAATAATTTCTGTAATGGGATAGGAATCTCTGGGAGTTCTGCAAAAAGCAGACACATTGGAGAGGTCAGCGTAATCGAGATACCTGAGGTAAGTGAAATGAGAGACATAGTCTTATGCCAAATAGTATCCAGGGCCTTACAACTCCAGAATGTGTGCAACAGTGTTCCCTTGTCCTGGCATCCTCTAAAACATGTGTCAGGCACCAGGGGATAAATTCTGTGGAGACGATCAGGAGTGTAATACCACCTGGTGTGAATTTTGAGAGTTGTCTCTTTAATGGATATAGATCTCGTGCATTTGTGCATATTAGCTATCATATCCTGCCAGTCCTCCGCTGAGAATTCCTGAGCCAACTCTGCCTCCCAATCCTCCATTGCCTTAGATTTTTGAGGAGAGTTATAGCCATTAAGGTATCTATATAGAATGGATATGGTCCCCCTATCACGTGAAGCCTCCCCACACATCGACTCAAACGGGGTTTTAGATAAGTCGACTCCATTAGAGGTAAGTGCTGAGTAAAAGTGTCTTATTTGCAGGTATTGGTGAAACTCAAATCGTCCCATATCATGGGTCTGCTGCAGGTGAGCATAAGAGCAAAAGGATGTGTTCTGCAGCAAGGATTCAAGGTTCATCAAACCCCTAGCGATCCAACCACAGAATGGTGATCTGGATGAAAAGGCCGGGGGGAAGGACGGCTCTCCCAAAAAGGAGGACAGGAGGGGTCTATCTGATTGTAACTTATATTTCTTGGAGTAAAGGGACCAAAGGTACAGTGATTGGCCTACTATAGAGTTAAGTGGTGTGATATCTTTTGGAGTTATAGTACAAGACCACAATAAACCCGGGAGGTGGTACGGCTCAACCGAGATCTGCTCAAACTGCAGCCATGGTATAGAGGCAAGGGTGATATGCCACTGCGCCAATTGAGTAAGGCGGGATGCCAAAAAGTACTTCCAAAGGTCCGGGCAACCCAAGCCCCCCCTTGTCTGTGTTCTATACATCATCAAACGTCCTATGCGAGGTTTTTTGTTTTGCCATACAAATTTGAGCAGAGCCGACTGCACCGTTGCTAGGGTGGAGCGAGAAACATATAGAGGCAAAGACCTAAACAGGAATAGAAGTTTTGGAAGGATGTTCATTTTTATTGCTTGTATCCTACCAAGAAATGATATACGGTATGAGGACCATTGATTTAGAAGGAGTTTAACTTTGGAGAACGCCGGGGGATAATTTAAGGAGTATATTTGTTTGAGAGAGGGGGCCAGCTTAATGCCTAAATATTGTAAAGAGGTGAGGTTCCACGAGAATCTGAATTTATCCTTAAGTGTAGTTAATAAAGGTTGCGGAAGATGGATGGGCATCGCCGTACACTTGCTAAGATTAATTCCGAGGCCTGTTAATTTTTGGAAGAAATTTAGAGTGGACATGAGATTAGGGAGGGAGATCAAGGGGTCCGAAAGAAATAAAAGTACATCGTCCGCATAGAGGCTAAGTTTAAATTCTCGGTCTCCTTTTATGTAACCTCTAATGTTCTGGTTGTTGGAAATGGACCTAGAGAGGGGCTCCATGGCAAGTGCAAATAATAAAGGGGAGAGGGGGCACCCCTGTCTTGTCCCACATTTCAAAGAAAAATAGTCTGAGTTACATCCCGGCAGCTTTATGCGGGTCTTAGGGTGGTAGTAAAGGGCTTTAAAGCCTTGTAGAAATTCCCCCCTGAATCCAAATTTTAACAATACTGTGTCTAGATACGTCCAGAGGACACTATCGAATGCTTTATTAATGTCCAAACTTAGGAGCAGTACCTGGTTTGAATGCCTCTGGGCGTCCTGCACTATGTTGGTGGCCAAACGGATGTTATCTGTGATCTGTCTCGCTGGGATGAAACCGGTTTGTTCAGGGGATATCAGGGATTGTATTACTTTAGCTAACCTGTCTGCCAAGATCTTTCCGAATATTTTAAGGTCGTTATTAATAACCGATATGGGGCGAAAATTTTGAGGGAGAGTATGGTCTTTGCCAGGTTTGGGTATGAGGGACATATTAGCTAACAGCATTTCCCCAGGGAATTGTTTTCCTCTGAGGACCTGGTTGTACATGTTGGTAAGTGTGGGGAGTAAGGAATCTGCAAATTTTTTGTAGTAGGCTGCTGAGAACCCGTCCGGGCCTGGGGCCTTAGATGGCTTAAGGGAGGATATGATAGAAGTCACTTCCTCTGACGAACAGGGAGCATTGAGGATATTAAGATGCTCCTCTGTCAATTGGGGAAGCAAGAGGGTGTCCAACCATGTCTGCATGGGTGGGGGAAGGGAGGGATCTGGGCCCGAAAATAGTTTCTGGTAAAAGGCGGAAAAAATATTCAAAACCTGTTTAGGATGGGAGGTAATGTTGCCATTTTTATCTTTCAGTTTATAAAGGTGGGTTGGTTGGGACGATTGTTTTAGTTTACGGGCAAACATCGTGGAGGCCGAGTTACTGTGAAGGAGAAAACGAGCTTTGGACCACCTAAGGGACCTCTCTATGTGACCAGACAGTATATCGTCAAGGGCCCTTCTCTTTTCAGTGATCTGCCGGAGCAACTCCTTTGAAGGAATCTGAGAGTGACTGTGATATAAACGTTCTAGTTCTGTGGTGAGTTTATAAGTGTCCTGTTGTCTTTGGCGTTTTTGTGTTGTAGAGATTTCTATCAGGTAGCCTCTCATAACCGCCTTGTGGGCAGCCCAGAGGGTGATTGGGGAGATATCCTCGACATTATTGATTCTAAAATATTCTTTAAGGCGATCCGTCAGCTGAGCCAGGATCACTGGGTCTGTAAGTAGTGCTTCATTTAAGCGCCAAGACCTGGCCGTGTGAGGGAGGCCTAAACAAGAAATATTGGTGGAAACCATGTGATGGTCCGACCAAGGGCATATATGTATATTGGCTGAGGTGGAATTCACCGCTAGAGAAGGGGTGCAGAAAACATAATCTAGACGAGAGTAACTATCGTGGGGGTGGGAATAAAAGGTGTATTCTCTCGAACCTATATTGTGGGCCCTCCATACATCTATCAACTGAGAGGTTCTCAAGGAATACTGAAGGGACTTGGGAAAAGCCTTAGAGGTTGGGCATGTCCTACTTCTATCCAATCCTGAATGGGCTACCAAGTTAAAATCCCCTCCAATTAACAGATGGGGGGAGTGAAACCTTTCCAGGATCTGGAAGAATTCTTTAAAAAATGTGGCCTGTGAAGCATTAGGCGCATATAGTGAAGCTAGGGTCAGTTGTTTGTGCTGGATGGTGCCCTGAATTATTACAAACCGACTGTTAGGGTCTTTATATGTCTGTTGGACTTGAAATAACACTGAATTCCTGATAAAGATAGCAGCCCCTCTAGACCTGGACCCATAGGTAGTGAAAAAGCATTGTTTAAATGTTTTATCAAAATATGATGGGTGGTTATCTCTGGAGAAATGTGTCTCCTGAAGCAGTACTATGTCCGCTCCAAGTGACTTATAGGCTTTAAACGCTTTCCTTCGTTTTTGAGGGGTATTAAACCCTTTTACATTGTGAGAAATAACCTTGATACCCATTGTGGGTCCAGAGGGGTAGCTTTAAGATAGAAATCGGGTCCAGGTCGAGAGTGGGCTCCACAACAGCATGAAGTCCCCCTGGGTGAGGCCCAGTCAGGGAGTACAGCCCCCCATAATACATACATGCATTATCTGAGATAGCAATACATATATCAAAATGATAGTACCTTCTGCATTGGGTAGCACAAAAAAAACAAAAAAAGCAAAGAAAATAAAACAATAGAATAAAATAGTAAACCAAAGCAAAGAATTTGAAAACCAGGCCAAAAAATAGCCCACAATAGTCTAGGGGGGCAATGGGGAAAGACATCCCATATACCCAAAAAAAGGTGTCCATTCGGACCAAAAGGTCCAACACTCTGTGTTTTGGTGTCCGTGTGATCTGCACGGATGCAGATATTTCCGGAGGGTTAACCTGTAATGGGTCCGTCGGCACCAACATCACTGAACAGATGAAGAGCCGGCCAGTTCCCACTTTTGACGAGTGTGGGGTCTCACAGGCGGACGCGACCAGGATTCCACATGGAGCCAGGAGATTTTAGGTGCGTCAAAGCATGTCAGGGAAGGATCAGAGTTCTCAACCTTATGGGAGAAAAACAGAACAGAGCAGCGAAAGGAAACCTCGAAGAATGGAAAAACTCAAAACAAAAATGAAATGCTGCTGCTTTAGTTAGTCCCGTCGTTGATCACGGCGGTCTCTTCTGGGTGGAGGGGTAGCCCAAATTGCTGAGTGTCTTGGTGTGGAAGGTAGCCTGGGTAGAGAGGCAGCATCAAGGAGGCCCAGCTTCACAAGTACTTCCTTGCCTTCAGCCAGTGTAGTCACAGTGTAGGTCATGCCGTTATGGGGCACCTGTAGCTTGAAAGGGAAGCCCCAGCGGTAACGAATACTTGCCGATTGCAGCACTGACGTAACCTCCTTCATCTTCCTGCGTTTGTCCAGGGTAGTGGGGGAGATGTCCGGATAGATTTGAACCGGGGTCCCATCCAAACGAATATTAGGGGTGTTCCTAGAAGCCCTGAGGATATCTTCCTTAATCAAAAAGTCCTTAAGGCACAACACTATATCCCTAGGAGGCTTCTCCGGGGGTGGAGGGGGGCGTAAGGCCCTATGAATCCTATCACAGGAAAAGGCAGTCAATGGGGAGTCAGGCAGGAGGGATTGAAATATCTTTTGAACGGCTGGCAGCAATTCTGTCACAGATTCAGGGACTCCTCGCACTCTAAGATTGTTACGTCGATTTCTGTTATCGAGGTCCTCTATGTGTGCCTGTAATTGTAGGACCGTTTCTGACAAAGATTCATGTTCTTTTCTAAGATCAGAGTACCCTAGGGACAGTTCATTGTGCTTAGTCTCCAGCAAATCCGTTCTACTGCCTAGCGCTGCAATCTCCAGGGACAAAGTATTAGTGGACTTATGCAGCTCTGATTGAAACTTCTGGGCAATTTTGTCATACATCAAGGTTAGACTTTCATCCAAATCCGCCTTAGTTAGTTGTAATGAGTACTCACTTTCTCCTAAGGAGTGTGCAGCGGGAAGACGTGCTTGTGACTGTGTCTTACGGGCGCCATCTTGGGCCTGCATGTTCTCCTCCTTCACTCTTAATAGGTATGTGGTTAGCGATCTTTGAGCCGGTTTGGAGCGGCGACTTTTGGGTCCCGGCATGCGCTGAATGTTCCGCCGGGGGTGTTGATAAGAATTGGGTCGAAATTCCACTTGGATGGCCCCGGGGAAGTGCCGTTCTCCTTCGTGGCTCACGGAGCTCTCAGCCTTTGCTTCCTCCTCGGTTCGCGCCGCGCATGCGCCCTCGGAGTTAGGACTTTTTATGCAACAACATTTGTAATTATATATATTATATTCACTTCAATTATCCAATTTTGTTGCAAGTTATGTGAGCATTCTCAAATAATTTATTAAATCAGTCTCAATGTCTTAGTCATAGTCAAAAGGACTAAAAACAGAACAAGAACTGAATAATAGATGTGATTTTTTTCTTCTTCCTCATTAAATATACATAAAACATTACAGTTTTTCCCTTCTGGCTCCCATATATATTTACATGCCACAGGGAATGTAGGGTCCATATTTATTTTACCTTCTTTCTCATTCTTGTTGGGAAAAGGCTGAAAGGCCAGAATGCACCACAAAATTCATACCGATAGTAAATATACTTCCACGGTCCACACCCAAGACTTCTGAAATAATTTTTTCAATTGTTACTGAATCATTTTGACGGTGTGTCTCAGTGGGTTCCCAACCAGTAGTATGTGAACCCCCAACGGGACCTTGAGACTTACATCCTCCCGATGAGTCCAATATGGCTGATCATTGATCTGACTCCCCCCTCCCCAGTTAGTCAACAGGTAAAGGCTTCCTTTAGCCACCTCATTTAACATCGTTCTTCTGGCAGGGAATTTTGAATTTGACAGTTTTTAATTGTTTTTAAGTATATTTGTATCAAATTTAGAGATACAAAAAAAAGCCCAATATCTCGAAACAATAGGACATATTGGCAATTATGTATGTGGGTGGTACTCATGCACCTGTTTTGCCTTTAATGGGGTACTTTAGCTAATTAGATTGGTAACCAACAGTGCACATTAAAAGGAAATTGTTGGATTCTTTTTATATCCTTTTTGTGGCATATATTAAAAGTGTATACACAGGCAAAACTTCTTTTTTTTTTTTTTTGGAGAAGGGAAGGGTTAGAACATCTGCCAAGTTTTAATTGAGGCCTGTGTCTGTTCTTCTGTTTGTCATGGTGACATATGCCACTGAGACAAAGTAAGAGGAAATCTGTCAAATGCCTTGGTTGGAGGCCGAGCTGACGAGAGGGCTTCCCTTGCAGCTCTGGTATGAGCATCCCTCTGACAGAGGTACAAGACTCAAAGAAGCACGGATGCCAATAGCTTGATGGCCAGTGACTGCTAGGGACAGAGGCGTAGTCATGGTGAGCCAGGGTCATGCACGGTAAGGCAGAAGGAAGGATAGTCAGGAAGCAGGCCAATGTCAGTACCAAGGACACAGGCAGAGTAAAGTTCAGTAGGAAGCCGAGGTCAGTACTAGGGAAGCAGGCAGAGCATTGTCAGAGGCGAACCGAGGTAAGTATCCAAAATGCACAGAGCAAGGTCAGGAAAAAGCCGGGTCAGCAATGGGAGGTCAGTCAGCAAAAGCAGAAGCATAGGAGCACAGGTAATGGGAAGCTTAAGATCAACCAGCAATTAGCACACATCAAGGCCCCCTTTAAAAAGGGAAATTGGCAGCATTCTGGGTATTGGGTAGGTGTGAATACATGCACACTGGTGCACACAGATGCACCAATGTTACTTACCCAAGCTACTCTGTATGCTGGAATATCTGCATAAGCTGCATGGGAATGAGCATCATTTGCATTAATTTCCTGACAAACTCTTCCATTTTAAAGTTATTTTGAGAGCAAGAGGGGAGGGGAAATCTTCCAGCGGGAAAAAAATGTTCCGATAACTACTGTCCAAAATGGGATCCTCCCTCAATTTGTGGGGATTTCTTCTCACTTCCTGTTGTGTTTCCCAGACAAGAAGTGAAAGGAAATCTCCCCAGCAGGACATAGTCAACAATAAATAACTTGATAGGGCTTTTAACTCTTCCCTTTACCTCCCTCCACATACACTTTAATTGTATTATTTCATATACAGATATGCACTTCTGTCTGTATTTCAGAAAGTGCAGTTAGAATTCTTATGGCTCATGTGCCACAGAAATGTGGTGATCTAGTTGCTGTACAGACCTAATCATCCATGTGCATGTAAAAATCTATCGGAAAATCTATAGGAACACCTATGTGTTGTGGTAAAACGCATTTTACTGTGTATTATCATAACACACTTTGTGCGGTCTTTGTTATTCATTTAAACTGGGCTTTTTAAAGTACAGTAGCTGCAATGCACTTCAGAGCACATGATGTGCATTGTGAAGGTGACTGGCTATATTACAAAAATGATGCAGGGGCTTTTTTTTTTCCTTGAGGACCTAAAGCAGTGGTTCTCAACCTCAGTCCTCAAGCACCCCCAATGGGCCATGTTTTCAGTTTTCCTTTACTTTTGCACAGCTGCTTTAAATATAATATCAATGGTATTGATAAGAGCTAATTTATCTAAGGGAAGTTCCCAAAACATGGCCCACTGGGGGTACTTGAGTACTGCGGTTGAGAACCACTTCCCTAAAACAAACCACACAGCAAAACTTTAACACTTGTGGGGTCATGCACTGCATTGGATTGGAAAAATGGGAAAGGGCCCTAATACAGATCAGTTCACCTTGATATATTCCAGACTGTGTTCAACTCAAGCTGTACAGTTTCTGCACATGCCCACCTACATTCCCATGACACATTATATTGACAGATCTGCTGTTTAGCAAAACCCCAATAATAGGCCAATCCAAGCAGCTGAAAGCCCCCTTAACTTTTCTCATCTTGAACTATTTTTTATGTTTGCCATCAGCAGTTTGCAGTTTACTAAATACATTTTGTGCACAAAAGTAAATACCACCCAGCCTGAAAGCTGGGACCTTCCCAAAAGACTGACAAGCCTCTAGGGAGATTTTCTGTTCAGAAATTCTACATTCTGGAACTTGTAAATGTCAGAGCAAATATGATATGAACACTGTTCTTACCCAAAACACAGGGGATTTCTTTTCGGCTAAAATAATGCTGGTTTTGTTTAGTATTTCATTTTTAATTTAACAGATTTCATCTACAGCTCTCTGGAGGCCATCTATAAAAATTCACATTTCACGTTTACAAAAATTCAAAGCAGACATAACATAGGGTTTGTTATACATATATCCTTAATCAATCTAGATATACAGGTTATATAAATCCTAGGACTGCCCATACACCTGCACACGAAGCTGCTTGTTGGTGTCGGAATGTTTAAGCTTTAACAATTTTTTTTTTTTGCCATCCAGACAAGTGCTGACCACCCATATTTGGCTTAGGCTAGATATAAATGTTTGAAAGCTACATTCACTTACTGATATGACATCTTCAATCCAAACAGGGATATTGTTCTGGCAGGAAAGTCAGTGGTTGCTCATGCAAGCACCAATTATCAGCAGGAAAAGCCTTAAATGATCTTTTTCTGCAGATAATCTGCCCATGTACCGGAACCTTAAAAATAATGTTATGCCCCATTTAGCAGATTATAATAATAGACCAGCCATAGATATTATGACTGCTATCAGGCTTGAATTTTTGCCAGCAGCTCCATAAACAGGCATGTTCAGCTCAACAGAGCAAGTTTGTTTATTCTATGCAAAGAGGTTGAGGAGCTTTAAATGACACTTGTAATACAATTTTCTTCAGTGCTGTGAGCCCAGTACAGTCAGCACTTCAAACAAGTGTGAATTAAAAAAGGACCCCTAATCGTCCCTAACATTTAAAGATGGCCATACGCTAGTAGGATTTCCTTCAAACATCTTTCTTTTGAAACGTTCATTCAATTTGCTAATCATTAATGAGGTCAAATTATTGTTCCTTCTCGACTGCAGTGATGAAATTATTTGAAAAAGCAGGATTTTTCTCAAACAAACTTAATTCTGACAGAGTATGTGGTTTTCCTTCAGGAAATTATATTCATTTTAAAACTGAATGTTAAATGTAAATGAAATGTTCATGTACTGTCAAACAAAATTATTATCAAATGTTCTGATGAAATTTTTGTATGGACAATCATATGAAAATCTACAGGCGTATATCCCTCTATAGTGTGTACTTGTTCCAATTAAAAGCACTAAGTGTAATTTCTGTTGGCTGCTTTGTTCTTCTGCTATCAGCATGAATCACTTCTGACAATTTTTCCTGACCCCAAGATAAAAATGGTGAAAGGGGAGGGACCTTCAGCAGGTTGACAGCTTTCTCTCTGTTCCTGTGGACTGTGCGGAGGGGGGGGGGGTCTCTTCCCTCCAATTAGCTCTCAGAGCTCTCCTCACTAAGCTCTGCAAAGTGTAACTTCAGCTCTTCCTCCCCTTTTTTCTGAACTCTAATGCCGCATACACACGATCGGAAATTCGGCCAGCAAAAGAGCGATGAGAGCTTTTGGTCGGAAAATGCGACTGTGTGTATGCTCCATCTGACTTTTGCTGGCCGAATTCCAGCCAGCAAAAGATTGAGGGCATGTTCTCAGTTTTTCGGTCAGAAAAAGTTCCTATCCAAAAATACGATCGTCTGTAGCAATTCCAACGCGCGAAATTCCTACCCATGCTCAGAAACAATTCAACGCATGCTCTGAAGCATTGAACTTCATTTTCTCGGCTCGCTGTAGTGTTGTACATCAAAGGGGATGCTGTTCTTGATGGTCGAAAGTTCCGCAAACTTTTGTGTGACCGTGTGTATGCAAGGCAACTTGAGCGGAATTCCATCGGAAAAACCATCCAAGATTTTTCTGACGGAAAATCCACTCGTGTGTACACGGCATTAGACACGCTTATAAATTGTGCACTTTGAATGGATGTAGAGAAGGGAAGAATGCAGATAGACAGATACAACTTGTGCAGGAGGCATTGTTTCATCTCTGTGTATCAACTGAGAATAGTTCCTTCACTGGGTATATGTGAGGGTTTACAACCACTTTAGGCATCCCTAAATGTAAAGAAATTTCTAATCCTCCCTTTATAGAAACTGTTAACACATAACCTGTCCCCTTTTAGTACTAACCCTTAAAATGAACCCTTAAAGTGGTTGTAAAAGCACACTTTTTTTACCTTCATGCATTTAATGCATGAAGGTAAAAAACATTCTGTGTGCAGCAGCCCCCCCAGCACCCCTTAATACTTACCTGAGTCCCCTCTCAATCCAGTGATGTCCACGAGAACCTTGGCTCTCCGGGGACTCACAGCAGCGGGAGCCATTGCCTGCTTGGGCGCGCCTGCTTGGGTGTCCCTACAGCAAGCTGCTTGCTGTGGGGGCACACAGCAGAAGGAAGGAGCCAGGAGAGGTGGATCCAGGCTGCTCTGTGCGAAACCATTACACAGAGCAGGTAAGTATGAAGTGTGTTATTTTAATGTAAAAGAAAATTAGGGTTTAGTAACACTTTAACACCTAATATGACCCAATACTCAAAGCATATCTAAACCCAGAACCAAAAAAAATGCAATATATTGCAGTGACTAATTATTAGATGTGGTGACTGCATTAGGTTTCTTTTTTAGACATTTTTCCCTTTTTTTTTTCACCTGCTAATCTGACCAGTACCACATCTCCTGTCCTAGGGTGTCTTCACTCTGCATAGAGGAGCACCAGAGACACTATTGGACAGTGGCTTTGTGAGTCTAGGGTGAGGGTCGTGTTAGATGTTGTAGCAAATTTAGGGCTTGACTAAAAAATAAAGCCAAACTCCAACCAAGACTTTTTAAGCAGTTACAGCAACTGTTAATTGTTTTCCTTGTGAGATAATGGTCTCTAACTGCCATTTTTACTGGGTAACTTGGTTACTTACTGGCCAGATCACAAGGTGAAAATAAAAGGGGGAAAAGCCTACAAAAAGAAAACAAATGCAGCCACATTTATGTGAGGGTGGTGGTTCCTTAGTCCAGTGTAAACTATCACGTTATGAGTTGGAGTTTACACTTAGCTTCTTCTCCTTACTTTATTACCATATAATATCCATTATTACCATATAATAAAGCAGCAGGGGTAGTAAGGGAAAAATAGATATAAGCAGCATTAAGCATTAAAATTTCATGTTGCTTTGCCCTGCACTTAAAATGAACCCCCTAACCTGTAATGCTAAAACTGATCTAACCTAATTGTTAAAGTTACTGGTCGCCAGACACTTCTCGGATGCAAAAGAAAGTTTATTTCTCTTAACAAACCTTTTTTTTGGGGGAGAGAGAGGGTTAGGGCCAGGACACCCTTAGGCAGTTGCAAGATTAATTGGCAGACTTGGCCCCTGGCTTGAAACACAAGGCTGCTCTGCAAGCGTCACCTCCACTGGCTGGGTCCCTGGCTTGATTCCCACTGAAGTTTCCCGATACTTCACCGTCCCCGGTTGGTGAGAATACTGCTCTGGTACTTGCTTCAGTTACTCACTGTGGTCCCTGGTAATAAGGCAGATAGTCCCTTACTGGCGACAGCTTCCCATCTACCTCTGACAGGTTCTCCAGCCGACAGAACCATCACTTTTGTTTGGACTGCAAGCCGCAGTCCAAACCCTGCCCTTCTCTCCTGCTTATGGATAGGCCCCCAGACAGCCTAAGAGCCAGATGTGCCCAGGATAGGCACCATCTCCGGCCTAGCAGCCCGGGCAATACGACACACGTCCACCCAGACAGCCATCCAGGTGCAACAGTGCAACAAGGTCAAACTTAGGGAGAAATCAATAGATCTCTAGCAATAAACCAGGATAACTACTCCTGCCACGTAAATTTGTGAGGAGCAACCCTGCATAAACTCCAGGGTGCTACATCCTCCCCCTGCCCACAAAACTAAGTCTCGGAGTTTGCAGAAAAAAATGTCTTTTAAAGCTCTCAAGCCTGAGAGTGAGTGTCCTGCCCAAAAACTGGGATGGGTAGGGAAACAGGGAAGGGTTAACAATATAAAAATATAAACATATGTGTGGCGTGCCACATGAATACACATAGGTATCAAATAGTCATATTAAAAAACTATGATGAGTCATATAGGACAATAAAGTATCAAAATATCTATGTACAATAGTAAAGGCAGGCCTAAGCAACAACCTTGATACCTCACTATCTATCTAAAATATATGTACAATGATAATATGGAAATAGGTTAGTGTTGACGGCAGGTTAGATCCCTGTCTCTCCTTAGCCAAGGAAAACGCACCGACACAGCAACACCTGAAAGAGAGAATCAACAGCAATGCAAATGCATCCTATCCTAGAGTAACATGGTGCAGTATATACATATGTGATTAAGCAAGTTTCAATTGTCCTCAGCGGAAGACAGCATAGCAGTGTAAATACACCCTATAAAATATTATATTATTTACATCTTTAGAAGCAGGTCCCATCCTTCGTGGACAATACCACCTTCTTCCTATTGATCAACAACTTACATCTAGCACATAATGTGAATAAAGTTCACCTGGTGACCACACTAGAGACAGTCCAGACATATGGTTTAGTCCATTATTCACATGCATAGTGAGAATTGATCCTTCTATTATAGCCTAATCTAAGAGTCCAAACAGTTTCCAGTCCACCAATTTCCCTCTAGGTGGACTATATTTCCCAGTAGTTTCCCTTCTTCCTCAGGGACAACTCCGGGGACAAGAGGCACAGCTGCATTCCAGGCAACAAGCAGCCAGGTCTCAATGCAAGGGACCGCACTTTGGGACATAGATCCCCTTGCAAAGACATCCTCAGTCTGTCCATATGACAGCCGGGGACAAAGAAGATTTTCTTCTTAGGAGCAGCAACCTGCCGAAGATCACAGGTCGCCCTTCAGGGTGGATCACCCCAACAACTTCAAACTTTAGCCAACATGGCTTCAGGTGGGCACTCCATGTATCTGCCGGCAGCATTCAGTCCAGCATAAGAGCTCTCTGGAATGTTCTCCACTAGCAAAACTTTAAATGTGTGTGTGAAGTGGCTGTCAGCATTGCGTCCTTGACATCACACAGCACATATTTGTAATCCAAGGGTAATGATACCATTTCATGGATGTTTTACCAGTAATACCCGGGGTCGGGCAGAATTACAAACTCTCCCTTTTTATTCACCATGGTGACAAATCTCTTGAGATCCTGTTTATCTGGTCGACGGATGACTACACTATCTAGACTGATCTTCCTGCCATAACCATAAGTATTCAATACTGACAGATACTTTCCAGACATCTTAGGTGACAACTTTAGAAAGTCTGTCTTGAGAGGGATCTGAAGGAACCCACGCACTTCTTTGTCCACCCATTGGTGTCTTCCTGTAGTCTTCTGCCACTCTCTTGATTATTATTCTCTGTATCTTGGACAGCCGAGGCAGGGTCTTAGGGTCTCCATATCTGGGTAGTACCCGGGCATCTGGAGCACGCTGAACTGAGCACCCAGCGACCACATCAGGCTTATGGTCTGGTTTAAGGCTGGGCATGGGCGTGCTAGGACGAAATTTAGGAAACCATTGAGCCCCATGGTCCTTCTCAACGGACCTGGCAATGCTGATCAGCGGAGCTGCACTGGCTCAGAGCATAATGTGCACACTGGCAGTAGTAGTAGCAGGGGTTTCACCCTCCTGCACATTGCTTATTAGCTCTTCATCACTCTCACCCCACTTTCCAGTGTAAGACAACGTGTCAGAAAAGAGTACCGTCAGACGGAATGTCTGAATCTGAAATAGTGGAGCACTCTTCAGCCGAGATGTAGTTGCACTTGGCACGCGCCTTCACTAGCACAACCACAGCATCCCCTTTGACGGGCCACTGGCATCACCTCCCCCACAGGCACACCGCTCTCACTTCCCACTGGCTTACCCGGCTTCGGTACTTTTTTCACAGGAGGCTAGAACATCAGGGCGAGCAACTGGGCCTGAACGCGGGAGTGGTCGGTGTGCTGGGTCCTGGGGTAGTCACTGAGGCAATGGTAGCAGCTTCCTGCACAACTCTGGTGATAACCGGCGGGCTCTGGGCATCACTCCCAGCCGGGATAGCAACATTCTTATCCCAATCAACTTGTAGGATCCGCGAAGGTAGAGTTGGAGGGACAACCTCAAACGGATGCTCTCCACAGAGTCCACAGACGATCCAAGGCCTCAACTGCGTGGTCAGGCCAGAACACTTTTCACAAATCAGTCCCAGAGACTTGCAGCCTCCAGCCATATACAAGGCAAGCTTGCCCTTCAGTGTATACTGCACTCCAGTGTCAGTCAGGACAGGTTTCACATCGCTCAGACGGAAAAAACACCCGGAGCATACTTTCTCCAATCCGCTATCTTACTCACGAACTGCGCCATCTTTCTTTTCAACCCACAATCAGACACAAGTGGCAGCACTTCCTTACCCCCCTCTGCAGAGCGGAAACTCCTACACCTGGCAACGGATTGGTGCAAATGTTCTCTGGGAACTATGGCGCCCACCTTCCTCAAGCTGCGGCACTCCAAAACTGTACTGGAGTCCATTTTGGAATCTGTATTAACCCTCACAGCGCTGGCGGGAAGTGTCAAAAGTCAAGGCTGATCCTCTCCCCTGTGCAGTGAGACTTAATGGTTCTTCTCCACAGTGGTAGTACACACGACAACACAGTCCATTAGAAGTGTAAAGGTTACTTGCCACCATCCCACAGAGCCAGACAAAATCCCATTGAAGCTGAGGCCAGTTGCTAGGGGCAATGGCTGCAAAGATAACGCCTTATCCCCGCGGCGCCAAATGTAGCAAAGTCCCAAGCCTCCTTTGATCTAATTAGAACCTCCAGGGCCAGGGATAGCTGACATCATTCTGTATGTAGTGGGCTGTGAGACATGGTGGGTGTATAGTTGTTAAAGTTATTGGGCGCCAGACTCTTCTCGGATGCAAAAGAAGTTTATTTATCTTAACAAACCTTTTTTGGCGGAGAGACGGTTAGGGCCAGGACACCCTTAGGTAGTTGCAAAATTAATTATCACACTCTGAGACTTCAACAGGAGGACAGCCATGCAGGGAAAGGCATCCAACAAGACGCCACATCTTCATGTGTAGGAATACTGTCTCTTATGGCAACAGTCTTTAACAGTTCCAAACACAAGGCTTAACAGTTCCATCACGTTCACTACAATCACTCCTTGTAGTTATTCAATGCACTGAGCTCCCAGTCTCTCACTAGACCCCATGATTCACTGCCACTGAATCTCTTGAGCTCCTCCAATCTTCACGGTGGTATCTTCCTCAAGCATCACCCCCGCTTCTCTGCTGGGTCCCTAGCTTGGCACTCTAGATACCGCTCAAGCTTCACCCCCGCTGGCCTGCTTGGTCCCTGGCTTGACACACAAGGCTGCTCTGCAAACGTCACCTCCACTGGCTGGGTCCCTGGCTTGATTCCCACTGAAGTTTCCCGATACTTCACCGTCCCCGGTTGGTGAGAATACTTCTCCGGTACTTGCTTCAGTTACTCACTGTGGTCCCTGGTAATAAGGCGGATAGTCCCTTTCTGGTGACAGCTTCCCCTCTACCTCCGACCACGACAGGTTCTCCGGCCGACAGAACTGCCACTTTTGGTTGAAATGCAAGCCGCAGTCCACACCCTGGGCTGCTCTCCTCCTTCTGGATAGGCCCTGAGACAGCCTAGCAGCCAGATGTGCCCGGGAAAGGCCCCATCTCCGGCCTACGACACACGTCCACCCAGACAGCCGTCCAGGTGGCACAGAACACAGATCATCTGACCTCACCCGAATATATAGGGTCTCCCAGCATGCCAAGGAACCCAAGAAAACCCCCGCCCATTGGCTGAGACCCCCAATATACCCATAACCTGACCTTGCATTGTCCTTCTTGTACCTAGTACCACCAAGTCCCCTGCCACCTAGTGGTAGAAGAGAACAACAAGGCCAAACTTAGGGAGAAATCAATAGATCTCTAGCAATAAACCAGGATAACTACTCCTGGCAAGTAAATTTGTGAGGAGCAACCCTGCCTAAACTCCAGGGTGCTACATATGGAAAGGGCCTGGGAGTTTTCTTTTTTTGGTACCATAGATTTCAATTAATCAAAAACATGTATTGAAAAATGCAAAATGCACCTGGAATATGCAAACTGCATCCTGCATAGGTGTGAACCAGGCCTTAATCCCTTCAACAGCATACACACCTTATTCAGTACCTGAATTATAAAGTAGTGGTCCAGGCACCAGTCATGTCACTCTTCCCCAGGGCAGGGTTTCACCTTGCAAACTTTGGTATGGTAGCACCACTTCCATGTGCAAGGAATTCCTCTGCTGTTCAGTCCATGTGATAAAGAGTTGTAATAAAATCATCCCATTTCAGGGACTTGAGTCACACAAACATTATCATACTGTAAGCATTAAAAGGGTCTGTGTGTCTTAGTTCAAGATAATGTGGGATGCTGCAAGGATTGAGTAATGAAGCTTGGAATTTTGAGTGGTAATTTTCAGCCTCCGTAAAGAACAGAGCTTTCCTATTCCTGCAGGAGAAATGTATACCTAATACAATAAATACCAGAGCCTAGAAACAAGAGGACTATAATAGTCATTCCCATGTTGACAACGACTACACTCAATGCATACTAAATATGCAATACCTCTATATCATTTTTTTTTCTAAAAGAATGTGTATTATGAATATAAAGAAAACATATCTCCGACCTCCTAGTTCTCCTACTTGGTGTTTTATTCATATGATGAAAGTCCCATTAATATAGTATGGCAGCCTGTTACAGAAAAGACACACATCTGTTTTCAAAAAGAAGAATTAAAAAAAAATAGGTTGACAAAAAAATAGTGATCATTATGGAAAGTTTCTAGTGTTGGTCATATAATTCATTTAGGCCCCATTCACATTTGCGAATAAGGCCATTAGTGATTTGCGGCAGGAGCTATCAGCCTCCCATTGCTTTCAATTGGGTTTCCACCTGCATCTAATTGTCGAGATCCTCCACTGGGTCTCCTACACGTAATGGCCAACAGCCCCATTCGCAGGTGTAAATGGGGCTGTGGGGAATTTAATGGAACTGGAGCAGACAGAATCTGGAGCAGCTATGCATTAGCAACCAGTTAGCTTCTACGTTTCACCTTTCAATGCTTAAAGTGTTACTAAAGCCTTCTTTTTTTTTTTTTTTATTAAAATGACAAACATGTCATACTTACCTGCTCTGTGCAGTGGTTTTGCACAGAGCAGCCCCAATCCTCTTCTTCTGGGGTTCCCATGCCAACTCTCCAGGCCCCTCCTCTTCAGCAGGTGCCCCCACAGAAAGCTGCTTACCATGGGGGAACCCGTGCTTGCTCACTCCCAAGTCCCGCTGCTGCGTCCATTGACAGAACAACCTCTGGATATGATGCTGAGCATGTGCACTCAGCTTCTTTGGTCGACCATAGCGAGGCCTGTTCTGAGTGGAACCTGTCCTGTTAAACCTCTGTATGGTCTTCTTGGCCACCGTGCTGCAGCTCAGTTTCAGGGTCTTGGCAATCTTCTTATAGTCAAGGCCATCTTTATGTAGAGCAACATTTTTTTTTTTTCTGATCCTCAGAGAGTTCTTTGCCATGAGCTGGCATGTTGAACTTCCAGTGACCAGTATGAGAGAGTGAGAGTGATAACACCACATTTAACACACCTGCCCCCTATTCACACCTGAGACCTTGTAACACTAACAACTCACATGACATCGGGGAGGGAAAATGGCTAATTGGACCCAATTTGGACATTCTCACTTAGGGGTGTACTCACTTTGGTTGCCAGCAGTTTAGACATTAATGGCTTTGTGTTGAGTTATTTTGAGGGGACAGCAAATTTACACTGTTATACAAGCTGTACACTCCACTCACTACTTTACATTGTAGCAAAGTGTCATTTCTTCAGTGTTGTCACATGAAAAGATATAATAAAATATTTACAAAAATGTGAGGGGTATACTCACTTTTGGGAGATACTGTATGTATGGCTGGTGAGAAGACTGCTCTGATACTGGCTCCAGCTTACCTTATTTAACTATTAAAAAAACAAACATAAATTAAATCAGCATATCTGAACTGTATTTGTATTAACATTGGTTTTTGTCTTTTGTAAAGTCAAGGAAGGAATTCTGCATTTAAAATGTTCACTGTGTTTCATTTTTGGGAGACATTTTCCACTTGTTTGTCCTAGAAGTCTATTAGGAACAGCAGACTTTGAGATGTGGGTTCAGTAATTTATGGCACTACTGTAGAAATGGCTTCTTTGATTGCATCTCCTTCCTCTCAAGCAATATCCTTGCTTTTAAATCCTGGAGTCCGGCTTTCACAGGCAGCTTCTGCTCCTTGGGAAATTTATGCTATATTGCTGTTCTGCTTAGTAGAGAAAGCTGTGGGCTTACAATATGAAGGTATCTGCAGTTCTTTGCAAATTGATTTCTGCTACACTATTTTTGTCCTATGTGCTTTGTATTGTTTGCTTGATCTAAGGGTCCTGTGGGAGGGAAGTGCCAAGGTTCAGTAAAAGAAGTATGTGTATTGCTGCATATTAATAAGGCTGTAAATCTTAATGCAGACAATATTGGTACTTACTTTGTATTCATGCACAACATGGCATTCATTTTATATGTATATCACTGGTATAACCAGTTTTATACTACAAACATACAGAAATACACAGTGACATTCGTCTGAAACTCTTTCTGCTTAATATGCAAAATCAGTGCCTTATGTTGGAACTCAACCATGTTTTTTTCCTTCTCAATTCAACCTGGAAGAGTAAGCAATGGAGCAGGTATTTTCTCCAAATTGATGTGCTCTGACCCAGCTGTTCAGTGAACTACACTAAAAAATAAGCCTTAAAGGCAAAGCATAAGCGTATAGAATGTTCACACCAGTCAATGGTGTAAAATGGAAAATGCTGAGCTCTAAAAAAAAAAAGAAATAAGCAGGAAAACATTGTCCATGTTTTAATAGACAGGATTGAAAAAGAAATTGGCTACCAAATAACAAGATAAGATTTAAAAGATCTGCTCTTCACTTTACAATGAAAACCAGCTTGAGTCATTTGTATTGTAAACATGATTGCAGTATACAAAAGTTCTTCCTATATATTAACCACTTAACAACCTCCCACCATAGATATACTGCGGCAGGGCTGCCGCTCTGCACCAGATCATGTACCTAGTACGTGATCTGACACTTCTGGGTCTGGAGGGCGTGCGGGAGCCCAGTGGTGGGTACCGCGGACTCGATGTCGGCCGGCACCCGCCGATTACACAGGACACAGGCAGAATGACAATCTGCCTATATAAACAAGGCAGATTGTCATTCTGTCAGAAGGGAAGGCACTGATCCTGTGTTTCTGCAAAGCAGCAACATAGATCCTTGTCTTCCCCTAGTCAAAGCACCTTCCACACAGTGAGTAAGCACAACCTAGGCACACAGTTAACCCTTTGATCGCCCCTAATGTTAACCCCTTCTCAGCCAGTGTCATTAGTACAGTGAGAGTGCATATTTTTCAGCAATGATCACTGTATTAGTGTCAATGGTCTCCAAAAAATGTCAAAAGTGTCAGTTAGATGTGCCATTTGTCTGCCGCAATATCGCAGTCCCGCTATAAGTTCCTGATCGCCGCCAATTACTAGTAAAAAATGAAATACCCACGATCATTCTTGGTGACTTCAACATTCCTGTCAATGTTAACAGCCCAATTACAGCTAAACTTCTCGACTTAACCTCATCTTTTGACCTAACCCAACGGACACATACTTCACTCACTCCAATGGTAATACCCTTGACCTTGTATTCTCCCATCTCTGCAACCCTTGCAACCTCACAAACAACCTCTTTCCTCTCTCTGATCACAACCTCATTAGTTTCACTCTATCCTTGCCTCCAACCACCCATCCCTCCAAGCAGCAAACAATTACTTGTAGGAACCTTCACCACTTTAACCCTTTCTCTTCTCTATTCTGCTACTGACCACCTATAAGACATAATCTCACCCCTGTCCTGTCCTGACCTGGCCACCTCTATCTACAACAGTTCACTCTCATTGTTATTAGATGCACTTGCTCCTCTAACCACACACAGAATCAGGCCCGACTATTACAGCCCTGACAAACTGACAACACTAGAAATCTCAAGAGACATTGCCATGCTCTTGAACGACTGTGGCGTAAAACCAAATGCCTGCAAGACTTCACCCTATATAAATCTGCCCTTCTAAAATACAATTCCTACCTCCATGCTGCCAAACAAGCCTACTTTGTCTCTCTTATTAATACTTTGTCATCCAGTCCCCGTCGGCTCTTCTCAACCTTTAACTCTCTGCTTCGTCCCCCACCCCCTCTACCCACTCACTGCCCAGGAGATTGCCAATCACTTAAAAGACAAGATTGATGAAAATTCATGAGGACACCTCCAATGTGCGTACATCTTCCCCGCCCAACATACCTTGCCTAACAGCACATTCAACACTCTCCTCTTTTGAATTGGCTACTACTGAAGAGGTTACAAAACTTTTCTCAGATGCCCACCTAACCAATTGTCCCTTGGATCCTGTTCCCTCACAACTACTACGGTCACCCTCTTCTTCTATCCTATGCTCCCTCACTCACATCTTCAATCTCTCTCTCTCTAATGGCACCTTCCCCTCCCCTCTAAAACATGCGCAGATCACTCCCATACTTAAAAAGCTCTCACTGGAACCCACCAACCTGAACAACTTAAGACCCATCTCATTGCTCCCATTCACCTCTAAACTTCTAGAACGCTTAGTTTACAACTGTCTTAGCTCCTACCTCAGTAAAAATAACCTTCTTGACCTCTTACAGTCTGGCTTTCGCTCACAGCACTCCACGGAAACTGCCTTACTAAAACTCACTAACGATTTACTAACTGCTAAAACCAACAGCCAATACTCCATACTCCTACCACTTGACCTCTCTGCGGCCTTTGATACTGTTGACCACCCGCTTCTTCTCAATAAACTACATTCCCTTGGCCTCCGAGATTCTGCTCTATCCTGGTTCTCTGCCTATCTATTACAGCGCTCCTTCAGTGTCACCTACAACTCTGTCTCCTCCTCTCCATTGCCCCTTTCTGTGGGGGTCCCCCATCCCCCAAGGCTCTGTTCTTGGACCCCTTCTCTTTCCTATCTACACCTCCTCCCTTGGTCACTTGATAACCGCCCATGGCTTCCAATACCACTTATACGCCGATGACTCCCAAATCTATCTGTTTACTCCTCACCTCACTCCTTCAGTCTCCTCTCGCATTACTAACTTACTAACTGACATATCAGCATGGATGTCGCATCACTGCCCGTGCCCCCCTCCATGACTTTTCCATCAAAATCAACAATGCAACCATCAGTCCCTCTCCTCACACCAGGATACTAGGTGTAATCCTAAACTCTGACTTGTCATTTCAGCCCCAAGTCCAATCGTTGTCAAAATTTTGTAGAATTCACCTCCGTAACATCTCTAAAATTCGCCCCTTTTTAACAAATGAAACCACCACGCTCCTCATTCACTCCCTTGTTATCTCTCGCCTTGACTATTGCAACTCCCTTCTTATTGGCCTGCCTCTCCATAGGCTATCCCCTCTTCAGTCTATCATGAATGCTGCTGCCAGACTTATCCACCTTACCAACCGCTCAGTGTCTGCCAACCCTCTCCTCCAATCCCTACACTGGCTCCCAATTGCCCAGTGAATTAAATTCAAAATACTAACCACAATATACAAAGCCATTCACAACTCTGCCCCGAGCTACATCACCAATCTTGTCTTCAAATATCACCCAAATCATCCTCTCCGCTCTTCCCAAGACCACCTACTCTCAAGCTCTCGCGTCTCCTCCTCCAATGCTTGTCTCCACGATTTCTCCAGAGTCTCTCCCATCATCTGGAACTCTCTACCTCCACCTGTCCGGCTATCCCCTACTCTTGCTACCTTCAGGCGATCCCTGAAAACTCATCTCTTCAGGAAAGTCTATCATGTCTCCAACTAATCTTTTACCACTTCCATCAGCTCATTCCCCACAGTTACCACCTTTTGTACCACCTGCCCCATCCTATTAGATTGTAAGCTCTTCTGAGCAGGGTCCTCTTAATCCTCTTGTATTTTATTGTATTATAACTGTATTGTCTCCTTTTATATTGTAAAGCACTGCGTAAACTGTTGGCGCTATATAAATCTTGAATAATAATAATAATTAATAAATAATTCAAAATATCCCATAGTTTGTAGACACTATAACTTTTGCACAAATCAATCAATATACACTTATTGGGATTTTTTTACCAAAAATATATAGCAGAATATATATTGTTTGTTTTATAGCAAAAAGTAAAAAAATATTGTTTTTTTTTCAAAATTGTCAGTCTATTTCTGTTTATAACGCAAAAAATAAAAACCTCAGAGCTCAAATACCATCAAAATAAAGCTCTATTTGTGGGGAAAAAAGGGATAAAAATGTATTTGGGTACAGTGTCGCACGTCCGTGCAATTTCCAGTTAAAATAACGCAGTGCCGTATCGCAGAGAAATTGCCTGTTCATGAAGGGAGGTAAACCTTCTGGAGGTCAAGTGGTTAAAGTTATCTCTAGTCAAAACTTTCTACCTTTAGTTTTGGATAGAATAGGGAAAATTAAATCCCATATAAGTCTTTAGGCTGGGTTCACACCTATGCGAATTGGATGCGGGTTTTCCGTCATCTTGGTAGAAGCAGGGATTTGGTTTCTCATGTCAGAGCTTCCAACAAAGAGCAATGATGAGCAGAATAGCAGAGATGTCAACCTAAAAGAACTGTTTAAAGGGTTAAAATTAAGTGGTACATGCTGCAGCAAAAGCTGGTTGTGGCTAAATTAGGAGACGTGGCTTAATATGCACCAAGGGTAACTTGCAAATGCACATGGTAAAAAAAAAAAAAATTAAACAGACATAGGAAGTTGTGCGGTGCACCTAGTAAATGAGAACACAGGCCGAAAAATAGTTCAAGGATACAAGAGAAGTGTAACTACTCTGTGTCCATGCACACATAGTAATTTGGGGTAGGGCACAGAAGTGGCTTGTTGTAATTCTCTTTTTGGGCACTAGATGTGCCTAATAGCCAGGAGTTGGGGAGACTCAAGATTTAGTAGCATTTAGTGCCAGCCCTGCCCCCGCTTGGAGAGAGGTACCTGAGGTAGTTGCCACTTTGAGCCTGATTACTGGTTTTCTCTGTTGGTTTAAAGTGATTGTAAAGTCTAATTTTTCTTTTCTATAAAAATAACAAACATGTTATACTTACCTTTTCTGTGCAGTGGATTTACACAGAGCAGCCCAGATCCTCCTCTTCTCGGATCCCTCTTCCGTGTTCCTGGCCCCCTTCCTCCTGTTTAGTGCCCCCACAGCAAGCAGCTTGCTATGGGGGCACCCGAGCTGAGTCACAGCTCCATGTGTCCATTCAGATACAGAGCCCCAGCATAGCCCCATCCCCTCGCTCTCCTGATTGGCTAGCTGACTTTGATTGGCAGCAGTGGTAGCCAATGGCACTGCTGCTGTGTCTCAGCCAATCAGGAGGGAGAGTCTTAGATGGCCAAGACACTCGTGGAGATCGCTGGACAGAGATGGGGTTCAGGTAAATATTAGGGGGGCTGAGGGGGGCTGCTGCACACAGAAGGCTTTTAATCCTAATGCATAGAATGCATGAAGATAAAAAAACTTTTCTGACTTTACAATCCCTTCAAGGACGTTGCATTTACTCAGACTGCTCATATCCAATTGGCTTGGGATGCTGGACTCCAATGCCTCGTACACACGAGCGGACTTTCCAGCAGACTTGGTCCGACGGTCTTTCCGCCGGACTTTCCGGCGGACTACCTGAATGGACGGACTTGCCTACACACGACCGGACTTTCCGGCAGGCTAGGTCCGCCCGTCTTTCCGACGGACTTTCGCCGGAGTTACGGCGGACTTTCAGAATGAACAGACTTGCTCACACACGGACAAGTCCATTCATTTTGAACGTGACTCGGGTACGACGGGACTAGAAAAGGAAGTGAATCTCGCTGCTTTTATCGACGAGATTGACACCTTGCAAGCCCCGTCACAGGGCATACCAGTCCCTTAAGTCTGGTATGAATTTTAAAGGGCGTGGGGTCTCCCCTAGAATCCATACCAGACCCCAATCTGAGCATGCAGTCCGGCCGGTCAGGAAAGGGGGTGGGGACGAGCGAGCGCCCCCCCTCCTGAACTGTACCAGGCCGCATGCCCTCAGCATGGGGGGTGGGTGCTTTGGGGGAGGGGGCACTCTGCGGGGCCCCCCCACCACAAAGCACCTTGTCTCCATGTTGATGAGGACAAGGGCATCTTCCCGACAACCCTGGCCGTTGGTTGTCGGGGTCTGCGGGCGGGGGCTTATCGGAATCCGGGAGCCCCCTTTAATAAGAGGGCCCCAGATCCCAGCCCCCCCACCCTATGTGAATGAGTATGGGGTACATGGTACCCCTACCCATTTACCTAGGGAAAAAGTCAATAATAAAACACGCTACACAGGTTTTTAAGTAATTTATTGGACAGCTCCGGGGGGGGTCTTCTTCCGACTTCGGGGGTCCCTCCGGTTCCTCTTCTCCCGGCGTCCGGTTGGTTTTTCTCCGCTCTCTCTGGCCTCTTCTCCCAGTGTTCCAGTTCTTCTGCTGGCTCCTCTGCTATCTTCATGCCGTTCTTTTGCCAGCGGAGGCCCGGACTTCTGGCTTCTTGGCTTCTGGGCTTCTTCTCTTCTTCTCTTCTTCCCATGTTGACACGACGTTCTCTCAGGCTGGAATGCTCTCTGAGCGCTCCGATGTGACTTATATAGGCAGAGACCCCACCCCCTTATGCCGTCACAGTCCCTGGGCATGCTGGGACTGTGACGATTTAGGGGGGCGTGATCAACATCACCCGGTGATGGAACTGGAACACCAGGAGAAGGGGCCAGAGAGAGTGGAAAAGAACCAACCGGATGCCGAGAAAGAGGAACCGGAGGGACCCCCGAAGTCGGAAGAAGACCCCCGAAGCCGGAAGAAGACCCCCCCCATGGAGCTGTCCGATAAATTACTTTAAAAACCTGTGTAGTGTGTTTTATTATTGACTTTTTCCCTAGGTAAATGGGTAGGGGTACCAAGTACCCCATATTCATTCACATAGGGTGGGGGGCCGGGATCTGGGAGCCCTCTTATTAAAGTCTTTTAAAAGTCTGCCGGAGCCTACACACGATCGGATTGTGCGGCGGACTTTGGTCCGCCGGACCAAGTATGCGGGAAAGTCCGCTCATGTGTATACGGCATAAGACATCCTTTCTGTGATTAACGGGTTGCTCATCTCTCCTCTCATGCCATATCTCTCAGAACCAGACTGTTTGGAACTACGTTAAGTTTTGTTACATCAAGGGATGGCTGAAGTACATAAATATCTCTGCTTCTGTGGATTCAGTAAACTGTTAAAAGGCATTTTTGGTGTGAACCTGCTTCTTCTCCTAACCTCTGTATGGGCAGGTCTTCCAAGGGGCAAAGTAGGGTCTGTTGATGTGAAGCCTGAAGCAGGTGTGCGGAGGGCTGTTCAGAGGACTGTCAACAAGTACCAGTTAAACCAGGACCCCTCACCCCACAGTTGTGTTTCCACATGCAAGGGAGAGTAGGATAGTTCCTCTGGGGTCCCCATGCCCATGGTATCTGTTAAGACAAGACCACTACCTCTGAGTCTGAGCAGGAACTGGTTAAAGTGCAGACAAACCCCTCCACCCCGCAAAATATGGGTCACATGATAACTATTCAGGGAAGAGGGAGGAATTGGGTCCCTGGTGAATTAGGATGATACCACATTTTTTTAACCCTCTTATTCTGTCACCATGCATTTGGAGGACCATAAGTTTGAGCTTTCTAATTTTGAGAATGAAAGGTTAGGGTAAATCTTTCATTGGGAACAACTACTCCGGGGACAGCCGTCTAAGAGAGGTATTCCCCTCACTTTGGAAGATTTCTTGTAACTTCCTGTTGAGCCTCTGGGACAGAAAGTGGAGGGAAATGTCCCCAAATGGCATATACACATCAAAAAAATTAACTGGCAGGGGTTATAGCCCCCATTTCACGTGGCCATCCTATGCAAAGATGACACTGATGTTATATATTGTAGATCTGTTTAAAAGCAGGAAATTGAAATGCTTCTGATGTTCTAGTATTATGTGGTTAGGGAGGTCTCTCAAAACCTATGTATGGGAAGAGGACTTAGAGCCTTCTGCTTCAGTTTAAATTGGCAGCAACCCCTATAACTACCTTTTAATGGAGCATGATTGGGCTCTTTATTGATGGCTGCTTAACAGCTTTTTCACCCTGGGCTCAAGACATTGGCCATGGGGTCAATGTTCTCCAAAGTAGGGTGACACAATCAGGACACAGTAGAACTCGGTGAGAAAACAGACTTTATGTCTTAAAATTTTAATCCCTGCAAAGCTGATTATCATTAGTGATGTTTAAATTACTAGCAAAAAATTAGGAGTGCATGGCCAACATAAATTCTACTGTCCTTTATTTAGCAATTATACAGATATATATGGAAACATTGAATAGACACTCTGCAAGCTGGCTTGCAAGAGTTCCTTTCAGCTGCCGGATTTGTGCTCTCTAGTTAGAATTGAATTGTGTATTCAGTGATTCAGCTCTTGAGAAGTATACTGCATTGAAAGCTGTCCAGACTCAGCATTTAATATGATTTATATATCTACATGCAAAGTGCAGCCAATAGTATAATAATTAAATACCAGTCTTCAGAGCGTGTGTCAACACCTATATCTGCCTCTATTGATGTTCATCAGGTTATGGCCTGAGGGCAAGAGCGATTAAGTAAAGGTCAATATCCGGGCTGCTCTCATAAATGTATACATCTCTCAAGGCTACTCTAATACGTAGATACAAGTACATTTCATTCTGATTGTCAGAATGTGTTGGAATATTTATCTTTTAATGGAGAAAAGGGAAGAAATCCCTAATGTTACTAAACATGTCAGGAGAAAATCTTTGTGAATCGTTCAAAAACAGTAGATGTCTCACAGCCCTCTGTCTCAACTGCTGTGTATAGCCACCCTAACAAATATCTATATTGAGATATATATGTGTATATATATATATATATATATATATATATATATATATATATATATATATATATATATATATACAATTATTATTATTATTAATAATAATCTTTTTTTAAATATAAATATATATATAAGTCTGGTCTCAAGTAGCGATGTACAGCTTGCAATATATTAGGCTAAACCATGGCAAGTCACAAATTCATCAATAGGGAAACTCATTCACTCCTTCAGATCAGAGGCGTAACTAGAACCTTCAGGGCCCCAGTGCAAGAAACCATGAAGGACCCGCCTGACCTCTGGTCCTGGGACCCTTTCCAATGATCCTGGGGTCCTTTTTTCCCATCGTTTCCCATGGTCCTGCAGCCAGACCCCTTCCTGACATCTTGAGTAGGGTTGCTACCTTTTCTTCAAGCCAAACCCAAGACTTTAGCAGCACACAGCAAATTCTTTATTGTAGTTTACACTATACATATATTTTGTGATTAAATAACAATTCAAATTGTATATATTTAATCACAAGATTCCCATCTCACATCAGAGTCCACATAGTTCTGCTTTACATCTGAATACGCAGAGTTTCCCTTTATATCTGAACTTGTACTGTAGAGTTCCCTTACACTGGATTACCGCACTAGGACATACATTGAGAATGGAGAAGATTATATACCAACACAGGGGATGTTCAAAAAAATTTGAAAAACTATGGGAACCATGGCTGGGCACTCCTGGGTTAGCTCCGGAGGACCTGGTCATGGATAGATTACTGCGCTTTAATAACGGCTGAAGGCATGGTGCACCCTGCATTAGCCCTGATTGGAGCTCTGAGCTCGGGATGGTTACAGATAGAGGGTTGGAACTTCCATGAGTAGGAGACAGTGATAGCAATTCCTATCTTATTTTCTAACAGTGGGATGTACTTTATACTTTTGTATGAGTCTGATTCTTCTATGGTATTATGCCTGACTAGGCTACTATGTACAATTTAATTGTGGATTTCTTGGACTGTATGTACTTGTTTTTCAATAAAAACTTTTTCTTGGATAAAAAAGAGTTCCCTTACACTGTAAGGGGGGGCTGTGCAGACACTGATATAAGGAACTCTGGGGACTTTTAGGGAAGAACAGTGAGAACTCTGATGTAAGGTGAAAGACTGCAGACTCTGATATAAGGAGGTCCCTGATAACCGGAGCCCCCACTTACATCATCGTTCCCAGCATTCTTCTTTAAGCAGGGTTCCCAGAGCCCCTGTTACTTCAGAGTCTGCAGAATTTCCACTTGCACTGTAAGGGCCCTTTTACACATGCAAACCGATTGGACCACCCATTGTTCTGTATGGGGAGGCAGATGTAAACAGACATGTGTCCATTTACCCCCATCTGCATTTATTCCAATGAAAACAGACGGATGAGGATCCATTCACCATCCGTCTAGCAGATTGGATGACAGTCAGACCGGCCCATAGAGAACAGCTGCCTGTGTCCGTGTCTGCTCTGTGGACACGGACCTGTCATCTGCCTGCTCAGTGGAGAGATCTGATCTGCTTGGCAGAGTTCGCCCATGTGAAAGGGGAGCTTTGATGTAAGGGGTGCTCTGGGAATCCTGATGTAAGAGGTTCTATGCTGAACAAAGCCTCCACTTACATCAGAGTCCCCCTTTACATTACAGTCCACAGAGCTCTCCCTTACATTAGTGTGCTCAGGGGCTGGTGAGATCAGAGATGAAGAGAGGGACGCTTCACTCACCACAGATGGAAGCTTGGGCACTTCTATTTCTGGCAGATGTACACTGTTGCAGTTTCTTTCCCTGAAAAGCAGAGATCAATTTTATTTTTTTTTATCTCATGCCTTCCAGGGTAGAGGAGAGGAGTTACCTTAGAGACCCCAGATATCTCCATAAAGAGGACCTATCATGCCTTATTCCTATTACAAGGGATGTTTACATTTCTTGTAATAGGAATAAAAGTGATAAAAAAAAATAAAAGGGACAGTATAAAAATAACAAAATAAAAAAAAAAATGTTAAAGCTCCGTGTCCCCTTGTGCTCACATGCAAAAGCGAACGCATAAGTAGGTTGCAATCTACATATGTAAACAGCTTTCGCAACACATATGTGCGGTGTAGCTGTGAACGTTAGAGCTAAAGCAATAATTCTAGCACTAGACCTCCTCTGTAACTCTAGACTGGTAACCTGTAGAAATTTTTAAAGCGTAGCCTACGGAGATTTTAAATACCGAAGTTTGGCGCCATTCCGCGAGTGTGCGCAATTTTAAAGCTTGACATGTTAGGTATCCATTTACTAAGCGTAACATCATCTTTTATATTTTACCAAAATATTGGGTTACATATTGTGTTTTGTTGCATTAAAATTCATTTAAAAAAAATTTGCCACAAAAATTGCATTTGAAAAATGTGTGAAATGACAAATTGCAATAATCGTCATTTTATTTGTCATATATATATATATATATATATATATATATATATATATATATATATATATATATATATATATATAAAATGTTGGGGGTTAAGTAATTTTCTAGCAAAAAATTATGATTTTTACATGTAGGTGAGGAATGTCAGAGTTGGGCCAGTATAGAAGTGGTTTAATGTGGTGGCTGCATTAGTTGTTTTTTTTTTGTGCCCTTTATTTTCACCTGGTGATCAGGTCAGTAACACACTTCCTGTATGAGACTGTCTCCATTCTGAATGGAAGAGCAATGGAGACACCCATGGACAACAGCATTATTTTTTATTTATTTTTTTGATTTTTCCAAGTCAATGTTTATTGTGAACACAGGTTGTAATACACATTGAAATACACAATAGTAATACATATTAAGAGTACATAAGGAGAAGAACAATGTTTTGGAACAGATTATTAGATACATTCGATCTTATTTGCTCATTATATAATATACATTTATAATGGAGTATGTTAAAATTAAAAGAAATCATAAGCCTAAAACAAGTAACAAAACTGAACGCGGGCGTCTAGCCCTGTAATAACTAAATGGAGAATACTTCAGAACGGATACCCCATTAGAATTGTGTGTTGTCATTTCCCGAAATACAGTGATGAGTTCCCTTAAGCTTGTTAAGAGCTCATCTATTGGATGTTCATATGGGGTTCAAGTGTTATTTTATGAAATTGTCAGTGGACAATAGCCTACTTTCATGTGAAGTATCAGTTACTATTGAGATTGCGGTCACCGGACCTCTAGCAATCCCTTGGGAGGGTTGAACTGGTAGGTTTAGATAATAGTTAGGTTATGGTATGAGGGTGGAGGAGTTGGGAACCAATGGGATCGGGAAGAGGGTTGGGAATGGGAGGTGGTATAGCTTTCTCCAGGAGCATGTAGTAGACCTATCCAATGTGTGTTGATAGTAAAGATGAAGAGGAGGGGGGGATGAGGGGGAAGAGAACGGTACAGAGATAATCTGGACTTCATCTCTCCTGTCTCTCTCTATGCCTAGCGGACCAATGTGTAACCCTAAGACAATAAACGGGCGTATTCGTCTGTTGTTTGAAAAAGTGGCCAACAAGACCAGGTTTTTCGGAATTTAGTGGGCATGTCTTT